>NW_019524870.1:976847-1027837 GCF_002814215.2 Seriola lalandi dorsalis
GTCCTCTGATTCTCCTGTGAAGCTTTCTACAGGATTTTCTGCTTGTTCTTCTTATGCTAAAAGACCGGAAGACAAAAGAAGGTGACACTCTCAGGATGCGCTGTGTGAGCTGGTTGTTGTTGGGGACCTGCCTCCTGGTCCTGGGCCCCGCCGTGCAGGGAGCCCCGAGCCAGTGCCCGACCCTCTGCCACTGCCACGGCGACCTCCAGCACGTCATCTGCGACAGCGTCGGGCTGAAGAAGATCCCTCGGGTGTCCGAGGCCACCCGTTTGCTGAACCTGCAGAGGAACAGCCTGGGCAACATACCCACAGGGTCCTTCAGCGAGAGCAAGGGTCTCATCTCTCTGCACATGCAGCACTGCCAGCTCCGAGAGATCGGATCCCAGGCCTTCAAGGGGCTGAAGAAGCTCATCTACCTCTACCTGTCCAACAACGAGATCAACAGCATCAAGCCCGGCGCCTTCGAGGACCTCACTGAGCTCACCTACCTCTACCTAGATGGGAACCAGATCAGCGACCTGGCCAAGGGCATCTTCTCCCCCATGATCAACCTCTTTATCCTGCAGCTCAATGACAACAAGCTGCGGGAGCTGCGGCCGGGGACCTTCACCGGCGCCAAAGACTTGCGCTGGCTGCACATGAGCGGGAACGAGCTGACCACCATACAGCCGGGCTCCCTGGACGACGTGGAGAACCTCGCTATACTTCACCTGGAGAGGAACAAGATGTCCACCTATCCCAGCGCGGCAATGGGCAAACTGCGTGTGGTGGAGGAACTCACGCTGGGGAAGAACCCCATGAGGACCATCCCTGACCGCGCCTTCCAGAGCTTTGGACGCTACAT
Organism: Seriola lalandi dorsalis; assembly: GCF_002814215.2. Lineage (NCBI taxonomy): Eukaryota > Metazoa > Chordata > Actinopteri > Carangiformes > Carangidae > Seriola > Seriola lalandi. The sequence continues at coordinate 977,692 of NW_019524870.1, forward strand.
GGAGAAACTACACCTGGACAACATGAGCCTGGAGAAGGTCAGTTGATGCTTTTACGGGGTATTTACTAGACGGACAGTATGAATCTCATATCTAAAACCTTCAGACATCACAAATTCAAACCACTGAAAGGTGCTGCTGCTAAAGAAGTTAGGTAAAGTGCTCCTGGTGTCTCAGCTACTTTTCAAACTTTTGTAAAGAGTCCAGAAAGAAGATATGAGAAAAGCAGATTAATTCAAACCCAGTGTTAATTAAAGACTTGGCAGAAGGTCTTTATATTTTTATATCCGTCTTAATATTTGTTTTGGTCTGGCATACGTTTATGTACAAACTTGCCAGTGGTCGACACCCCCTGCAAACAGCCGACAGGCATTTATATCACTTCACACACACACCGTGTTTGGGAACATGTGTTAACTGATGCCTCTGCAGAGGTTGTTTATCATCAAGCCCAAAGTACTGATCAGATTAACCAACCAGCATTTACATACACAGAATCGTCATTATTCCTTGGTTGGTTTTGTCTAAATGGATCCCGATAATTAAAACCTGATGCTGTATTTTTCCATCTATTGAATGTAGATGTGATTTGGGTCATGCTTAAGGTAGCGCGTGTTAAAACAAGCTGACGGTTAAGTTGTGGACGTCCATAGCCGATAACATAAATTGTTAGGAAAGGCTTTAAACTCCATCACCATATGTGAGTGATGGGCAAACTGCCGGCTGCTGTTGTGACTCTTCTCTCTCCAGTGGGAGTTTCCAAACAATGTGCCACATTTGTTGGGTTTAGATCTCGCTTGACGTGGAAACAAACTATTTTTAATTTCTGCGTAACTTTAATACACAAAACTAAACCAGAGTTTGTTTTTTTTGTTGTTTTTTTTTTCTATAAAGGGTTTGTCTTTGTATTTTGTCTCTTTGTCTTTAAAGATAAATCTGAGGAGCCACAAGATGATTGAAGTGATCAGAATATATATATATACACATTTCTGAAGTACAAAAATATCCATATTTTTTCTCGTGGATTACTGAATACTTTCACCAAACAGCGGCGTAGCACAAACATCTGGGCCCCGAACACATGCAGCCTCAGTGGGGCCCCTTACCTTTCAATACATACACTGTCAGACCTGCACAAATAACTGAACCAACAAGTAAACACATGCATCTACAGTCGTTATTAGGGACGTAAGTAATGCAGTGTTTTACACAAATTTAAGAAAGTCTGTACAATCTGAAATCTCAGCCTCTTTTCTCAAACTATGAGATGTCAGACTGTTGGAGAACATTACTTCCAAAGGGTTTTTTAGGCCTTCTTTAAAAAAGAAATGTAGAAAGACACAGTCCAGTCTGTTGAAACATAAACGGACTACAGTGTTAGAGCCTGCTATCACTCTCAAGTCGATGGTCTGGTCTTAATTCGGGGAACTGGTCGAACCTTTACGAGCGCAGCTAGTATGACATCTTCAGTAACATGAGGTTATGGTGATAATTAACCTGGAGCTGATCCTCCGTCTGTGGCTGTTTCTAACACTGAAGACGATGTTGCTTCATTCATCATATTATAATATCACCTAGCTATGACCTAGAACCTGAGAAGCTCTAAGATCGTTTTAGAGACATGAAACAGCCAGTAAAACTATTTATTCAGCCAACACTAATAATTTACTTAAACATGAAACAATTGCATGGTTGCTTTTTGAAGAACTGCTCATAGCTCGTGTCCACACTAGGGCCATGTTCACACCGACCATAGCTCCGCATGAAAACTCCGCCAACGCAGAGGGAACAGGCGAAACAATGCAGGGTCAGCGCCCAGCAAAAAAGTCAAACCTGATAGATCAAATAGTTGCTATTGTGATGTGTTTTTTTGACGTCTCAAGAGCCTTTAAACACATTAATATTCATTCATTTGATGAAAGGTCACAACTAGACACGTGGATTATCCAGAGTAACCTGGGATATTGTCTCTGAACATCTCTGGTGTATTAGGGTGGACAAAGTGTTCAAAAAATGAACCGAATCTTCTTGGGTATTAAGTAATTAAGTAAATGTGTTTTTGGAATTTGGGTGAACCAATTCTTTTACTATCAACAAGTGAGGCAGCTGGAAAATACTTGGTCGCAGCTGGAAATGGTTGAAAGCATCAAACTGAATCTGGTACATTTTTAGAACCTCAAGTTTTATTTTACATGGCAAATATGAAGTCTGGCTGCTGCGTGGTAACATGACCCTGATCCAGAATTTCTATTTCCATCAGTGGAGCCTCGGTAGTGATGTTCAGATATCAGACAAGAGACAGATGTTTTCACTGCCGCCTGTAAAACGTCGATCTGTCCACAGCTCCAGTATGAATGTATTCAGTATAAGCTCTATGCTATAGCACAGACATTCCTGAGAGCACATTTGCTTCATGCTTGAGGTTAATCCGATATTTGAGTGTACTTGTGCCACAGTGTGGAAGCATCCCAGAGGGGGGAAAACTGTAAAATAACAGCCTTCTCACGCTGGGACTGTGTGAGAGCCAGGTGGAAGCAGCAGGAGGCGGCGGGCGCAGCACACATGGCCGGTGAGATTAAGCCATTTTCCAGCCAAACGCAGGTATTTTTAGATTGTTTTTGTTTGCTGGACCTCAGTCAAGCATGTCTAATTATTACATAAGTGTTATTTTCAGCGAGGTGTGTTTTCTACTTTGCCTGGGAGGGTCCTGTAAACAGGTCAGGAGGGGTTAGGAGACAGGTAAACAGAGGCAGGGTGTTCCACAGTGCATGAAGAGGAGTATTTTTAGCTTGCCATCGCCCCAGTTGAATGGACAATTGGGCCCTTTGCGAGTGCCTTCCTGGCAGAGGAGTGGCCCCGAGAGGGAGACGACAGAAAGAGCGAAAACACCTCGGCCATGCTGGAAGTCATCCATCTTCCATTGCTTCAAAATACCAGGCCCTCGGCTACTTGTCGCTCTACAGTGGAAATTTCCAAACAGCCTCATCTCCTCCAGACTCGCATAAAACAACCCTTCAAAGACGAGGTCCCCCTCTCTCTCTCATCCGCCCTCTTCTTCCTCCTGGATGAGAAACAACTTGACACAACGTAGGCATCGGTTCATCTAGCACCTCTCTGAAGCTTTTAGCACCCTCGCAGATGCATATGAAGGAGAGGCGAAAAAAGGAGGGCAGTGACCGTCAGTGTTTACATAAGTGCTGGTGCAGAGCGAAGGATGAGAGGAGGCTTTCATGCCAGAGAAACACTGGCGAGATTCCCCTCGCTCGGCATCTGTCTGCCTTCTGACACACACACACAAGGACAGTTGTTGGTGGCGTGTCACCGTGCCAAGGTGTGAACCATGTTTTAACAACACTGTGTGCAGCAAAACCTGAGAACCACAAAGGCAGATTTGCATTGATTCACTGATTTGAAATTCCTCCCAGTGAGGATTCGTCGGTGCTTTGACATGAAAAACGACAACTCTATGCTTTGCTTTACCTTCTTCTAGTTCTCTGATGGTGCGTTCGCTGGAGTGACAGCCATCAAGTCGCTGCACCTGGACAACAACAAGCTTAAGTCGCTTCCCAAAAGCCTCGAGTTTGGCAGCATCACCAACCTCACCCTCTCCAACAACCCTTGGACCTGCACATGCCAGCTAGCTCCACTGCGCAGGTAAGAGACTCAACACTATACAGCCACCAAATGGCACCGTCACGCTGTACTTACGTTTGGGGGGGGTTAGCATTTGCTAATTAGCTCTAAACACAAACGTACAGCTGAGGATAATGGGAATGTCTCAAGTTTTGCAGGTATTTGGTGCAAACAAAAGTGCTGTACAAACTCAAGGCACCCTGTGGTTTTTGATCTCTCGATCTCACCCAATGGAGCACTGTAGAGCTGCAACAATTAATTGATGAAATTTGATGGTTCCATCTTCTTAAATGTTAGAATTCACTGTATTTCTTTGTATTAACATCATGGAAAATTTAAGATATTTGGGTTTTTTTTTTTTTTGGTTCTTTGGTCTGAGACATTTCAGAGTTCTCTTATGATTTATAGACCCAGTGATTTGTCAAGATTAATCGATAATGAAAATAATCATTAGCTGCAGCCCTGCAAAAGTGGATTCCCATTTTGTGTTTTTTCATGCACGCACACAAGGTGCCGATGTCTTCACACTATTCTACTGAACTACAGGTGGCAGGAATGTGCCAAAAATACAGTAATGCACAAGCAAAGACAGGGAGGATAGAAAACTGCCAGCAAGTAAACTGTAAAACTCATGTAAAACTGATGTAAACAAGGCAAGAAGAACCGGTTTTGTGGATGTTTCTTAAGGAAGGAAATGCATTAAACATGTTTAATGGAGCTCACAGTGTGGTTTGGTGAGTGACACTGAATGTAAACAATCTTTGTTTACATGAAAACTCCACTGTGCACCTTTAATATTTTGACTTCATAAGTTAAGAGATCAGCAGCGTTTCTGCAGTTCCTCCTGAGGGACATGAATGTGCAAGAGGAAACATGGCAATCCATCCAGTAGTAACATCTTCACCCTCAGCTAATTAGGAGTCTCGCCGCCAGCATGGCTATAAATCCTGTGACACGTGGAGAAACCAAGTAGCCGTCCCAAACACTCCACTCCTTATCTTTTGGCTTCTACCCGCAGGTGGATGGACTCCAGCCGCAATCGTCCAGATGCAGTGTGTGCTTCTCCACCTCCACAGAAAGGCAAGCAAGTCAGAGACAGCACCGCCTTCAGTGGCTGCAGAGTCAAGACAAAGAGAGCCAAGAAGGGCACACGTCTTTGAACACGCAGCCGTACAGGTACAGTACCTGCCACCGAGCGAGCCGAAGAAGTGACGAAAAAAGAAAAATCCTGTATCAGACAAAAACTAATGGTTGGAATTGTGTTGTCTTGACGGGACCACTAGGAGCTGCTGAGGGACAGAAATCTTCACACATAGCTTTGAAATTATACTAATAAACCAGGAGCAGTAAAATCAGTAAAACTACACTTTTTATGCTTTTGTTTTGAAAATTTTGTCACTGATGATCATCCAAATAAGTAACTGGAGACATTTCCCCTTTATATCAAGCCGGATTTTGATGCAACCGTAGTGACAAGTGAGGCTGTTGCTTGAAAATTTTGACTTAACTGAGATATAGTTTTGTTCTTCACTCTGGCCAAATCCAAAACCACATCTTTGCTGCGCTGCTCTATTATTCTGGTTTTCGCAGCTGAGATTCAGCATGGTGTGACATTGGATTCAGATATTACCACATGAGGTTTGAGGTGGTTTTGAAGTGTAGCCCAGGGTTGGCTTTGCATGATTCTGTTTTTTTCCTCTCTCTTCCTGACCGCAGAACTCTCTGTCCTGCCCTGTGTCCCTGTCTGAACTTTTCCATGTTGGCCCTGGGGTCCAGTGCAGCAAGTCCAGGTCATGGGGTCTCTGGCTGGAGGGCAGACTGTTTGATTTGGCTGCTCACGTTGTGTCTTTTCCACAGGAGACGCTGAGGAGGAGCCTGTCCAGGTGACCGGCTACAACGCGTAACGAAAGCAACTCTAACTCCTTCTACTTCAAGACTGTCCATCTATTCATCTGTCAAATGTTGTCACTAGTGTAAACACATAGATACACGTCCTCTCTGTCTGTCTGTCTGTGTCACACACACACACACACACACACACACACACACACACACACACACACACACACACACACACACACACACAAAGAACTTTATGGAGTGAGACATATTATCAGTATAATTTTCATTCATTTATATCAAAGATGAAGACTTAAGTATGAAGTGGAAGTGGACGACCTGCAGGTAACCACCAAAATAAAGGAAACATGTCAATAAGCAAGGGCTACAAGGACTGTTGTGGGCAGATTTGTTGTCTTTTCCTGGTGCATTCAGTACCTTCAGAGAACAGGATAAACAGCAAAATCAAAAAAGTCTGAATGTTTTTCCCCTGAGGATAAGTTTCAATGTCTTGCTAAGCATGAAAATAATGTAAAATAAAACCAACCCTGGAGTTTAAATCTGAATTAATTGATTTTTTTGGCCACTTGGGGGCAGTGGAACAAACTGAAAACATACAATCACCTTATAAAGTTATGTTTAGAGTTGTCCTCAGCTGATCCAGGCATATTTAAAAGGCTTGGTATCGGTAAAAAAATAAAAATAAATAAAAGCCAATCAAATGCCAATCCCCTCTTTACTGTTCTTTACTTTCCTTGAGTAACTTGATAACAAGCCAAAATTCAGTTTGTGGGGTTTGTGTGCTCTGCAGCTCAAACAAAGATCATCTATGAGTTAAACAAAGCATCACTCTGTAACACTACTGGACAACCATGAGCGCCTGTGCAGTTACTCCAACAGAGTTTTCTCCCAATCGATCTTTTATTCTAATCACATCAGTAATCTGAGTTTATAAACAGAACCTCCAGTCAAACATAAGCTCTAGGCTCCACCTGCTATTTCAATATGCGAGACACATACGTAATCAACATTGAATATCTTCTGCTGCTATGTAAATATAAAATGTCCGAGTGGACTCAGACTTGACAGATACCCAATGTTAAAACTCGGATCAGGATCAGGGCAGGAAGAACTTGATTCCTTGTTATGTTAGCAAACAATTGCCTATTTGCACATGGCGACTCTGATCAACATTATCATTCATTTGAATCCATGTTTCTGGAGAGCAGGTCCAGTATTCTCTCTCTTTTAGCTCCATTTTAAGTCTCCACCAGCTCCCGAGAAACACATCCGGCTCTTTAGCTGCTAAATGCTCCACTGTGTTCACCAGTTAGTTGTTAATATTATTGGTTTGTTGTTTGGTGCTGAGCAGGTAGTGGACAATGCTGCTGCTGCTGCTAGAAATGAGGTTGATGAGAGCAGAATTTATAGGCTGGCAAACCAAAACAATGAGCTAAAAGAGGCTAAAAGGTTCCATAAAGCTGCACAATCCGGAGACAATTCTTTGTGGGTTTCGTTGCTACAAATGACACCTCTCACATTACACATTGTCATTTGCTCCATTGTAAAAAAAAATAATGATTGGTGCAGCTTGAATATACTGGACATGACGTCTCTAAAACAGGTGATGATGCTCCTTTATTTTGGTGGTTATCTGTATAAATGATGAATTAACAATAGCTCCAAAAATAAATAAATAAATAAATAAGTAAAATAAAAAACAGAAAAAGAGGCAGAGAAACCCCTCAACATCCTACAACTGTCACTCAGGCAGGCATCAACACTCGTTTATCCTCTTTTCTACTTTGTGATGTCAGTTTCACACCCTCACCGCCTTGAGAAAAACAGCCATGACATTTAAAGTTAAATTCCGTATTTCACCAATATGTTTAAAAGTTGATAAGACTTGGAAGATGTGATTGAGTTTAGCAGGAGGATCAAGGCTTATAATTTGCTAAGCTACTTATCTTCCGGTGCCATTTTCCCTGAATGAAGGTATTTTGAGATCCCAAAGATTTATAAAACTGGATTCAGTTCATTTTTGGCTAAAAATGTACACAAATGAGAAGTGAAGAAGACAAGAAGACATCTAAAGATTCCCTTTAAAACATGGTTTGAATTGTAAGAAAAAGTGAAAAATTTCTTGCAAAACAATTTTGAGGATTACTGACAAGAGTTGACTTTATGCATATCTAATGTATATTCAATATCTTTACATTTCCTGGACTTTTGGAAGTGGTAACAAGTGCTCACATCCAATAAACCTTTAACGAAATAAAACCTTCTTTTTGTCTTTAATGCTACTTCTTTTTATTTTTTTTTTACAAGATGCCTCATGACGGATCTCAAACAGAGCTTACTGTACATTCATGCTCCTGCTAAATCTAGTGATCTGTCTCCTCCTGGTGTGTGAAAGCTGTATTGCATCATTGAATTTTTGATTTATGTGGTGCAATAAATTTGATCCTTTTATCATCTTTAAAGAGATGCAAGACCGACTCACTGTTATTTCCTTGATGCCCATTACAGATATGACCTTCTTCACAAGCTCCGGAGGACAAGGGGAACCAGCCATGATGCCTGCAGTTCAAAAATAAAATGTTACCAGTGAAAGCCACACTTCAGCAGGACAAGTTTCATTAGGGTTCTGCAGGTTTCAACAAGTTAAATTTCAGATAATTTAAGACCTTTTTAAGACCATTATAAATGAAATTTAAGACTAATTTCACCTCCATACTGGTAAAATAGTAGAGAGGATATAAAAAGAAAATCAGTGTCCTAGAATTACTTGCAGACTAAATGAATTTATTCACATTCACAACTGTGTGAGAGAGAAAAAGGGATTAACACAGCAGAAGTCTTATATAACAAGGCCACAACAACTCAACAATGTAATGCCCATCAACTACACTGTGTGTGCGAGTGAGAGACGGAGACACAGGCCCTGTTCAGACCTGGTATTAACATCCGTCTCGGATCCGGGTCCGATCGGAAGTGGTCAGCTCTTCCAGGTGTGAACACACAAGCTAATGTGCATGTTGCTGTTATGTATAAAAGCAGAATATCCGTGTTTTTCTCACCTGCTTCCACTGACGACAAGTCATATTTAGGCAGGTCCGGCTGGTTGACCATATCAACATACATGGTGGGGGTGCCATAGATGAAGGTGCACCTGTGAGGGGAAACGGACCAATGAAGAGAGTTCATCTTCACTGACAAATTTCCAGAATAAACCTGCAAATACGTGACAACAATAAAAATTTTATGGGTATGTCAGTATTTTTTTTTCAAACTCAGAAAGAAAAACATTTGAGACAAGAAAAACTGCATCCAAAAGTAAAATCTAAAGCAACACTGGATGACTTTTAGGAGATGGCACTAAACTGCAGCAGCAGGTAAAGTGGGCACATGGACGGACTAACGCGTCTGTTAACATTTCTCAACTCTTCTAGTCTTTTACTCGTCTGTACCCAGAGGCCAATTGCCTCATAATCCGTCTATAGGTAGGCCGCTTCAAAAATCTGAAGATTTATTAATAAATCCAACTTTTTCTGGAGTAAAGTGAAACAGTAAAGTGAAACAGTAAAAGTGAAACAGTAAAGTGAAACGAAAGAGTGTCAGTTTCTGAGGATGGTGATACTCGCCCTCTATGTTGCTATTGCCATTTTGAATTTAGGTTAATAAAGTGTGAATATTTTTACATCAAGGTTATTTACTGTAGATATAAGTGGACAAAGGTGCGTACTATACAGTATATAAAACACGTCTTTAGTCAGATGGAAAAAATATGACAAAGAACAAGTGAAGGTTGTTTCTGGCTCAGAAGCAGGGCCTCAGCTTGTGATTTTAGTTAACAGTCTCCATTAATTACTTTGAAAACACATTATGAAAGAATCTTCAAATGTGTAGTTTGAATGGTTCCAGCAAGAAAACCTGCTTTAATGTTCACACTGGTGTCCGACTATTGTTTTTATGTGGACTTGGGGTAAACAGTCTATGAGAACTATTAGCAGAGTCAGCAAAATCTGACACATACAATCCCCGTAAATAAAGATATAGAGTTTCTATAAAACCTCATGTTCTTGACCAATAAGCTCTAAGATCAGGGGTGGACAGGCGTTTCCCATCAGAACCTGAGTCTTTGCAGTCTGCTGCTACCTTGATCTCATGAGGTTATGAGGTTATTGTTGCCTACGTTTGATGACGTCAGAGCAAGTCAGGAAGAAGTCAGACAGAAATCTAACTGCCATGCCTTGTGCGGTGATCGCCGGTGATCAATCCTGTGCAGGCCTGGCTCTTCTCGAACAAACCTCATGTCAGTATAACGAGTCAGATGTCTGCTGTGAAAAATATTTCAATTCCATGAAATACTGTAGGCCCAAAGACTAAAATCTGGATTCTTGCTAAGCTTATAACAACTTAACATTTCATGACATTATGTCATTATCATGAGACTGAGTATTGAAAAAACAGACCTTTAGTCTCTTTGTCCCTGATAAACAAAACAAGAGGAAGTATCTAATCACTTTCAGGAATTGTCTATCCTAAGCAGAGCGTCTGACACAAACAACAAATGCTGACAAATGCTTTCCAGACTCTGCACAGTAACCACAGTGTTCAACTGGAGCTGCAACCACAGGAAGTCTTTATGATCCACTTGAGACTAAATCTCTTTTCTTCAGCATGCATCAGCACACAACCTGATGTGTTGCAAGATTTCATGTACATTGTACAATTTTCGGTAACTGATGTGGAAATGTGATTTCTATCTAAATAAAGTACAGTAAATAGGATGATCATTTTATGTGCACAACAGCAGCTAACAACTGAATTCCTTCAGATTTGGTTGTTCAATTTAAAATAAATAAATCCCTAAATCCCAAAGCAGCCCCTTTCATACCCTTGTATCCCATGGTACAGAATTAATAGTGATTCAATTCTAAGCAGATTTAATCCTTTGTTACAGGGTATTAACCCCCCCCCCCCAACCACTTGGAGCCAGCAGTGTGTGCAGCTGCCTTGTGCATGTATGGAACTGGATAAAGATTTCTGATATTACCTTTCACTCTCCAAAGCTGCTATGTTGGCCTTTCCATCGTATCCGGCAGAGGGAAAGATCAGGGAGGTGCCATGCACGGCCATACACATCCCACCACCCACGGAGCCAAAGCAGTGATACAGAGGCACAGGCAGGCAGATCCGAGTGTCAGGCTGCAGGGGGGGGGGAGAGACAACAGTCAAACCTTAGGTCGGGAATCAGGACAGCTGTACAGTTTCTGAGAGATAATAACTGATCATTATGCACAGAGAAGCTACGTCTCTGCCTGACTCCAAAAGTTTCATAACAGTTTGGCTTTGAGGCATCACTTTTTTTTTTTTTACTGTTTCGATATGACAAGAATGGTTTTCCCAGGCTAGAGAGTCAAAATAAACTACAGTGTGTGTTTTCATGGTGATGAACGAACATGTTCAACCAGAGCTACAGTGCGAGTCATTGATGACTGAACAATGGAGCTCTGCGGCACAGAGGACTGAGATATATCAGGCTCTGCACCCTCACATAATACTTGTGTCATAGAATACATTCATTGTTGGTTTGGTTTCTTTTAATGGGATTTGTTGACAATAAGACATCAGTAAACTTTTAAATCAATCAGTCTTAACAAAATAACAAAATAAATACACTCCCTGGTCAGATGAGGTTTAATGAAACTCTCAGATGATACATGAGGTTATTAAATAATGTCTTGCTTAAGACTCACCCTCCAATGGTATCCCACTCTCCTGCCAACAAAGTAGGCATCGTTGACAATGTTGTGATGAGATAAGGTGGCACCCTTTGGAGCCCCAGTTGTGCCCTGATAACAAAAATTGGAAATAAATTACAGCATTTACAAGGCCATAAAATGGCTTGATACAGCATGTCAAGGTTACTGTGATAAACTGCTTCTATTGCTCTCTAAACAAGGTGACACTAACAGTCAGAGACCAGGTAAGCAGATGTTTCTGTCTTTGTAAATACAGCTAAAAACGTGAACTGAAAGTGCATGTGAGGAATTTGAGAATATAAACTGTAACTCAAGATAATCTACAATAAACTTTTATTTTCTATAGATGTTTAAACAGGGAAGTAAATATACTGCAAGTGTGTGTTCCTACTTTTTATGGTTTTCTTGCAATCAGGGTCGCAACTAACAATTATTTATTTTCATAAACTATTAATCTGTCAGTTATATTGATTTATGATTAATGATTGAAAAGAAATTTGAAAAAAAAAAAATCGCAGTTTCTCAGAGCTCAAGGTGACGTCTTCAAATTGTTCGTTTTTATCTTACGGTCAAAACCCAAATATAAATATATTCAAATATATATTATACAGTATATTACCCGTAACATACTGAGTTTACAATAATGTGAAACAGAGAAAAGCAGCAGATCATCAAGATGGAAGATAAGAAGCAATTACTTTGCTGTCTACTGGCTAATCGATTCATCAGCTGATCTACTTGCAATTATTCGGTTTGTGTCTTGTGTTGATCTTAATAGTTTGACTTGATTGGTTGGATGATGTGAGAAAGATAATACACATTCCTGAGTGAAAACTTGATGATTGAATAACACCTGGGAACAATTCTATAACCTTACTGGGTTGGCCCCTTGATCTTTTGATCCTCCTTTTGAGCCCCCTGGTAAATTGACCCTAGGTGTTACACTGTAAGGCCTCTAGAGGAAATTACCTTTAAAGAACAGTTTCTTTCCACAAGCCATCACTCTGGCGAACACTTAGATCAGTCACACAGGAACAATAACCCCTGACATCAAACACTGCAATATAGCAGACAACGTACATATACACTCATCCCCTGCCTGCATATTTATCTCATATTTTTTTGCACTACTTCCATTGCTCCTTTGCACTGTCTGACCCATCCAACACTCTTGTCTTGTTTTTAACTGTATATATATTCATACGTATATGTATGTACCAACCAGCACTGTAAAACCGGAGACAAATTCCTTGTATGTGTCCACATACTTCGCCAATAAAGCACATTCTGATTCTGATTGTTTCTACACTGTATGGATGTATTTACATACAGTGTAGAAACAATCAGACAAGTGTATAACTGTCCCCCTGCCCTTCATTCTGGGTCAGTCTATTGCCTCAGACCTGCTCTGTGTCAGTCATCGTATTCTGGAAAACCAATACACTCACACCATTACAGCGAACTTGGAACTAAGGACTGAATTTTCTTCAACAGATGGACTGTGTTTTTCTCTTTTAGCATTTTGGCGACCTGGTAGAGTTGAAACTTTGTGTAGGAAAAAATGCCCACATGTTTTTATTTTTTTCACCCGGTCTCAGGACTTCTGTACTCTTCTTATGGAAAATCGGTTTATAACATTTATTATTTACTGCATGTCCAAAAGGGGACATTTGTGTTTGTGTCACAGTAAAATCATAAGTGTGCCGGTGGTTAAACGTCCAGATGAATGAATGTCTCTTCGTCTGGAGGAGGCCAGGAGGAGGAAAAAAGGACATCAAGCCACTTTTCCCTAATTCCCTCAATACTAAAGCGTCTCAAACCAAAAAACATGCTCGAGCTCACACAGACGTCAACAGGGTCGTTGAGATTCATTAAATTCAGCAGGAATTATGCAACAATTACCGAAGTGAACTGGATGTTTATTGGGTCGTCGAACGAGAGCTTCTTCTGCAGATCCTGAAGCTGTTGTACGTACTGGCTGCTGCCGGCCTGCATGACGTCGTCCAGATGAAGCATTCCCGGCTGTCGACTATCCAGAACAATCACGGAGCGGAGATCTGGAAGTCTGAGGGGGAAAACCAAACAAGTAAAAAAAAAAGAAAAAAAGAAGAAAAAAAAAAAGATATGGGTCATGTTTTGTAACTGAGGGCCTCCATGTTATACTGTGACAGTCGGCAGCTTCAACTGTCTCTCCCTGTTACTGTACAATCCATTTTCCCTGAAGGACACACATGAATCTCACTGTACATGTAAAAACAGAGCAGCTGCTGGGAATTTTTCCACATACATACTGAGGTCAGGAGATCAGATTCCTCCAGTTTCATTTCACCCACAATGTTCAGAAATCAGTCGCCGTCAGCGGATTCACTTGTGGGGATTAAGTACATTTTTCAAATCGAGTTCAATTTGCCTGTGAGACATTCCTGGATGGTTCCCATAGAAAAGAACAGGAGGGGGTGGGGGGTGGCTGTGCGCTGCTCTTTAATGGAGGTGGGGCAGTTCACCAGAATTAGATTTGCAAAAACAACCAGTTAGTTTTCATCTTTCAAGTCGGTTCTCTTGTAAAATTAAAAAATAGCATTTCTGGTGTGACCAGGCCTTTATTCTGAAAAAATATCAGAATTAGCAGATATTCTAATTTATATTAGAATTAAAAAGACACCATGTGTAGTTGTGTTGACCCCTAAATTCCCAGACACAACACAGGGACTCATCTTGGTGTGATTTCTGTGTAGTTTGCTGTGAAAACTTAGAAACCAGGAACAGTGACGGGTGGACACCAGCGTCTGTACCTGGCACTCTTGATGTCGGATGGGCTGGACGACTCGATCTCTGGACATATGCGTCGCAGCATGTCACAGTACTTCTGGCTCTTAAACTGCGTGGGGCACACAACAACTTTACACCCAACCTGTGAGAAGAGGAGCAGAGGATTCAGCTTTTCTAATGCAACGCAGTCTCTGCGTGTCATGACAGTAAAACCCGTGTGCGAAAGTCACCGACCTTCTGCAGCGCAAACTCCACCTCCTGCAGCTGGTACGCCGGGTTCACTGACACCTGATGGGTGGTAAAACAAGGACAAGCTGCTCACGATGGAAAGAAAAAAAAAACTCAAGCTTGACTGACATGAGAGCTGAAGCAAAGACAATGCAGCTGTGACTCACCAGTATAATTCCAGCTTTGGCTGTTGCAAACTGGAACAGGACCCACTCGTAAGTGTTGGGTCCCCACATGCCGAGCCTGTCCCCCTTCTTCAGGCCAAGAGCCAGCAGTCCAGCTGCAGCCTGATCCACCTACAGAGACATCACAAAGACATGAACTGGTTTCATGAGTGGAGCTGAAGAAGATACTGTCCAAACATAATTTTTTTTTTTAAAAAAGGAGCCATTTGTATGTTTTGCTATTGCTACATAGCTGGCGTTAGCATTGACAGCTGTTTCCTTAACATTCTTGGGAAGATCGAGATTCGGCCATAGTTGTGTTAACAAGACTAGAGGGTATAATACTCCATCTGAGCCGCACTACTTCTTCAGGGCAGACTGGATGCTACAGTGACTCGCTATCAGACAGTCTGGCCAGACCGGGGCTAGCTGGTTAGCATTCTAACTTCAGTAGAAGAAAAGAAGTGATAGAAATAATGAGAGTTGTTAATGCTAATGTTGGCTATGTAGCAACAGCTCTTTTAAAATTTTACTTTTCATCTTGCAATGCTGTTGCCTCACCCTGCTTGTGAAGAGCAAAGTCTAACACATTAACAAACATTGAGTTCAAACTTGAGTTTTTTTCTGATTTGTGTGAAATGAAATAAATGAAAACACTCGAAACTTCCGAGGACCATAAATACTTGGTATAATAATATCATGGTCCCTTTTCAACAGTCATGATGATTTTCCATATAAAAGAAAATAATCATTCATATTATTAAACCATTAATCTCCAATGAGGTCATATTGTAGTTAGTGCCTGTCAAGTAGAGACAGCACCATGACCATGCAGGAATAATGATAGCAAAAAGTAACGTAAGCAAAAATGAGTATTTCAATTTTCATTTACAGAGGACCTAGTTATGGAATTATCATTAAGAGGTTTTATATGACACCTGCTATCTTAAGACTGTTTCTCTCTGTGTCAGGTTGACATCAGTATGTCATATCAGTGCGTGTTTGTGAACTCTCCGCCCCTAATCCACATGAAATGTTTTAAGGTAACTGGGTGAAAGTTGAAAGACTGAACAGGACTGAACACGTAGGTGACTGGAAGAAGACCTTTGAGTAAATGTTGACATGTCATTACTCTAGTTACAGTCACTGCTGTGTTTTCTTGCCCTGACAAGTCATGTCCTCAGTGAAAAAGCTCCACTAGTCCTTTTTACTGCAGCATCATCACTTATATAAATAGTAAATGATTAGTATAACATTGAAGTTCCTGTTTTCCTTGAGTAATTCCATTTTAAGCTACTTTGACAGTTTTAGTTACTTTTAAGATTTAGATTATTAATACAAATTATAATCAACTTACATTATTGGTGTTTATTATGGTCTAAGATACCCAGAGCAATATTAAGTAGTTAGCTGCAACACTGCTGATGCTTACACATGAATGCATCAATTTTAATCCAGCGATATAATATATTATTCTTGTATGGTCCATCTGCATAAACAGTACTTTAACTTATTTTACTTTGAGTATATTTTGATGCTAAAACATACTTTTACTTATGTAACATTTTGAATGAAGGAATTTCATTTGTATATTTATACTGTGGTAACATAGTACAATTACACAGACAAAACAAACTTTTTTACCCTTTTTTCCTCCTTACTTTAATATTTAATATTTTTGTGATTGTTTGTCCCTTATAAAAGACAAAATCAATAAACACATTACATTATATACAACACCATTACGTCTCTTTAAATAAATGTGATCAGGGATGTAGGTTTGGTTTAATGATATGTATTGCCACTGTCTGTTCAGTTCCTTTAAGAGAAAACATTGTGCTTTTCTTCAGCCCTAAATAGTGCCTACAGGCTTTTTCTCAGGCTCAATTAGTACCTAAAATACCTGCACTGTCAAGAGAGGGCAACTTTTATGTTTCCTGAAAAGTGAAACCTGGGGCAAAAAATTCTGCATATCACTCACTGCAGCTTCAAAGCTAAACCGGTTTGAGTGCATAGTGATAAATGAAGGCACGTCAGAGTATAAAAGTAAAGTGCCTTACTGCCGTACTGGACATGAAGTGTTTCCACTGGCCTTTTTGGAGTCAAATGGCTGAAATGTTTATAGGTTTGGAGTTTGCACGAAGGAGCAGGTGGAGCAAAAATGGAAAGACAGAAAATCAGCAACTGTTTTTATGATCAATTAATCCTTTCAGTAATTTTTCAAGCAAGAAAACATTGTCTAGGTTTTCTGACATCTCACCTCAACCAACCTGAAAATCACTGGCTCTCGAGTACAGAAAGGACTCTGATTTTATTGGAAAACTTACATCCTGCTGAAACTGTGCGAATGTCTTGCGGACGCCGCCTTCTAGAAAGACCAGCGCCTCTCTGTCAGGGCAGCGCTCCACAGTCCTCAGCAAAGACTCTCCTATTGTAGTGTGGAGCAAAGTTGTTGATGAGGTGCCGTGGGCATAACTCGTAGTTAGGCTTGGGATGACAGGCGGAGAGTCCACGTGGATGCCACTGCAGGGAAACAGGAGTTAGATGTTTACAGACATTTTTACAAATGTAAAATGAGTCAAACTTAAACAGAGTTCTGAATATGTGTGTGAAAACCAATACAAGTTATCTATTCTGCCCCTTTTAGGGTTAGGGTTCTTTCTCATTCTAACCCTAACCTGCTTTTGATGACAGTAAATTGAAAATATTTGGGTTTTGAACTGCTGGATGGAAAATTTGGAAATAGGACACATTTTAAGAAACATTTTAAGAAACATTTTACAAACTAAAACCAATTATCTTGTATCTTCATTTGACTCAGTGAGGACAAAATCAATTGTGACAAATTGGAGTGGTGATGAAAGATGCTTTTGAGTTGTATTATCGGAAATGTAGGATCCATGCTTGATCGATTGAGCCATAGTTGTGTCTGAAAATCATGATCTCTTTCCCTCTCGCCTTTAAAGTCACAGAAAAGAGGCAGCGTCTTTAACTTCTGCGTTGTGACATATGACACACCTCAGCAGCTGTGACTCACCACAAACTAACGGTCAAGTGTAGTTTTGTATGATGACTGTGGGGAGCAGGTTGACCCACAATAATTCCTGATTGTATAAATGAGTTCATGACAAATCATCAACATCAAAATGTTTGATGGGAAGAAAAGGGAGCATTTTCCTGCTCATGTAGTTAAAACTTCCCCGGCTGGAACTTTTGTTGCATGCCTCCCCCCACTTCCTGTCTGTCTGTACTATGAAGTGTCCAATAAAGACAAAATGCCAAAATAAATAAGAAGAAAAATCTATGATACTGGCAGGCAGTGGTGGACGTGCCTGGATGGTTCTTTAAGTACCAATACAACAATGCAATAAAAGCCTACTTAATTACAAGTAAAAATTCTGCCTTCAAAATCCTACTTAAATAAAAGTACAAAAGTACGAGCAACAAAATGTATTTTAAGTACCAGAAGTACTGCAGTAAAATGCTGCTGTGACTGATATGCAACAATGTGTAAGCAGGTTTAGCAGGTTTATCTAGTTGATACAGTTCCTAAACAGGTGGTCATAATGATTGATGGGAGTTGGGGAGGAAGGAAAAAAAAGGACCGCTACAAAAATCTTTTTTCAGTTTTTGGACTTTTAATTCATCTTTGCTTAGTCTGAGAAAAAAACTGACAATTTTACATCTTTGGACCTCAAACAGTTATTTAATGAAACCAGGGAAACATCCTAAATGTGGCAAGGAGACCAAACCAAACAGTAATTTATTGGTTTTGTAAGTGGCAAAAAGACAAATAGATGGTAACCACTGGTTTAATCTTTTATGGTGTGTGTATTTTATCATGTTTTTATTTAAAATCTTTTAACTCTACTTGTCAAATAACTGTAGTGGAGGAGTCAAAGGATAAAGTACCATAAAGCACAAGTACCTTAAATTGAGGTCACCACTGACCCCTGCTGTGGCCTACCAACAGACTTCCTTTTCTCTTGTTTTATCTTGAGACCAGTGACTTTATCATTCCAGTAACTGTATCAGATAAAACCACCTGCAGGCTGCAAAAAAACCTTTGCTGAGTGTGTTACAGTAATGCAGGGTGTGGACACAATAATCTGAACATATGGACAGTACAGTGCAGCTGCCTAGCAGCAGAGCAACCTATATGTACAGCTACGTGCTGTGCTGGACAGTGGTGTTTCGTTTGTCTCCTCCCCTTCCTTCCTCCGTCCATTAAACTACAAATTAAGCAGAAAACACACTGCACACAAATAGCACAGCTGAAATCAATACTACATGTGGGACAAGTGTTGCAGAACTGCAAACAACTTTAAAATATGTTACAATCACATGATCTTTCGCAGCAAGCGTGTGTTACATAATCAAAATAAAAAGTTGTGGACAAAGAAAGAAAGGAGATTGATTTAAAATGTTTGTTTTTCAAGGTGTGACTGAGTGAGTGAGTTCAGGCTCACGAGTTTTAATGATTGGTGAATGTTACAGAATATGATTGTTTATTTTCTTTTCCTACTCACCGACTTGCTGCAGTTGGTCCCGGCTGAAGGGAGCATGGTGCCCGCAGAACTTTGTAAACTCTGGAAAGAGCGCAGTTGTTCCAAAGAGACTGGGAGCGAAAGACGATGTTGGGGATCATTGTTGTGTGCAGCTGCAGCCCACCGCCCCTCTCTTCACTGACTCTGGCGGAGTTAAACTGACGGCTTAGTCCTGGCGGAAGAGGAAAGCCGCAGCCTGACGGCGGTCGGGAGAAAGTTGATCTTTTTGAAGGAGTGATCGGCAGTGTGCAACTGTTTCCAGTTCCGTGCTCAGACCTTGATCCGTCTGGGTTAACTTAGCGGTGCCACAATGTTTCCATGAAGCAGCTCCGTCCTGCAGGTGGCGCCAACCCTTCACTACAACTGAAACTGTAGAGACAGCATGACACCAAACACTCTGCTTGGAATACCTATGTCTCTTCAATTACTCCTTCTCCCTTATCGGAAACCACAGACTCTATGAACAGAATAGGAGTTAAGTGGATCAGTAAAAACGTCAGTTACATTTCATTAGGATTAAACGTGAGCACAGAAACCTCCTTCAGTACATGCATGTGAAAAGTTTCTACTGTCAAACTGCACAAACATCATTTTTGCGCATAACATTACAGTGAAGGAACATTAAGAAACCAAGAGGAAAAACACCTCTTTGACTGGAGGCAGATTTAAAACCACTTCTCCTGTCCTCTCCCACTGACACGTTTGTTCATTTGGTGATTAACACCTCTGCTAACAAACTAAAAGAAACAAACAAAACAAAAAAACAAATGGTAACAGACACTGGTGGAAAAAGTATTCAGATATTTGAGAAATTCCACAAAGCAAGACCTGCATTCAAAAAGTTTACACTTTCAAAAGCAGGTGGTTGTGGAGCAAAAAGGAGTAATATCCCACTGTAAAAATCCTGCACTGAGAATGAAGTACATTTCTATTATTGGCTAAATGTGTTTTATGAATTAAAAATAAAAGTTCTCAATACAGAAAGATATGGTGTCTGCAAGTGTTAGCGGCAACAATTATACACAGTGGCAAAAAAGAATAAGACCTGCATTTGTGAATAAATAGTGTATTTCTGAGATATTTTTCTTATATATTTCTTGGTCAAATCTGCATCTAAGTTTCAATTATGAACAAACACGGTCAATTATTGTATTGGGATAGAGCTGCCTTGATTTATAAAAACACTTTTTTATGTTCACAAGAAAGATCTCAGAAGACTTAAGATCCAGAATTGTTGATTTTTATAAAGCTGAACGGGTTACAGAGTCTTCTCTAAGAGTTTAAATCGTCATCAGCTCACAGTCAGACACCTCGCCTACGAATGGAGATGATTTAGTTCTGTGGCTGCTCAGCTCAGAAGTGGGCAACCACCTAAACTGACAGAATCTAAAGTCTGAATTTGTAAAGTTTAAAGCTGTAAAATACATGTAGTGGAGTAGAAAGTACAATACACGATTACAGTATCCTACAAAGACCTCAGAATGATACATATGTACAGTAATTGAGTGAATACACCTGTAGTGGTTATTACACTAGATTGAAGACATCTTAATAGGTTTTTTTTTTGTGGCAAAAACAAAAACACTGAGGTTTAAAAATGCATCAAAGCACAAAATTGGCTTTTAAAACAATTACTGACCCATTGACATTCATCAGTTCACTAGTTACATTAGTTAATGTAGAGTTTCATTTCTGGAAGAGCAGCCAGATGTCATTCTCAGTTTCCCTGTTCTCCGGTGCTTTTAAGACAGAAGTAAAAACAATTTACTCACATGAAAACATGCAGACCACACTACTCTTTCTATTACTGTAGATGCTTTGCACTAAAAAAATGTCCTTATACCTTACAAGATGAGAAACTGTCTCATCTTGTAAGGTTACAGGAGGCATAGTCACACATTTCAGTCGGCCAAGACGGGACTGAGCTTCTCTCAGCTGTGTTGGGAGAACAGCTCCTCTTTCAAACGATGGTATCGTCCTCGCTTGGCCATGAGCTCTTGGTGTGTCCCCTCCTCCACGACTGCTCCCTTCTCTACGAAGATGATGTGATCGGCCTTCTCCACAGTCTTCAGCTGATGAGCCACCACCAGGACTGTTCGACCACAAGACAGAATCTCCTGCAGGACCTGAGGACCAGGAGCAGGACCGAGTTACGCTACGTACACCTGCTGTTAATCTGCAATCTCTGTCAGACTCTCCTCCTTCTGTAGGGCAGCGTCTGACAATTATTTTCAATCAATCTGGTGCCTGTTTTCTTGATTGTTTAGTCTATGAAATGTCCAGGGTGAATAATAATAATCAACAATATTAAACAGAGAAAATCATAAAAACTTCATATTTGAGATTTTGAAAGCTGTAAATTTTTATTTTCTTACTTTGACAAGTCAAACAAGTTTAAACTTGTTAATAGGTATAATTTTTTTTGTTATGGGGGCGTTCTCCTGTTAAAAAAAAGATGTCATCACTGGCAAAGCCATGTTTTACTTACAGCATGCTGTGCTTCAACATCCAGTTTGCTGGTGGCCTCGTCCAGTATGATGACCTGCGGATCTCGGACCAGAGCTCTGGCGATGGCGATGCTCTGCTTCTGTCCATCTGAGAGTTTGCCGCCACATTCTCCAACATCTGCAAAGATGGGGGTTAAACACAGGAAACACAGACATTTAAGTTACACATACAATATATTAAAAACATGTGTCTGCGGTTTGAACTGAATTCATCACCTGCTCTTCTTAGCCATTGTTTGTTTTGTTAAATCTCCATCAGTCAATCATTATTGAAACATCCCATCACCAGAGCAGTTTCTCTGTGTTGTGGCCTTTGATCTCCGGCCATCAGCTACTGTATACCTCATACTATTAACATAGACTTTCCTCCCTTCACATCACATCTGCCCTGACCATGTCAATATAGTTAATATTTTACTACTTTCCAGTCATATGTCTGTCACAGTTTCACTTACAGTATCTCCAAGAAAACAAAGCAGCTGTTTATTTTTTACTTGACCTACATGTATGTTTGTTGATGTGGGCTCGATTTCGATTATGAAAATGTCTCAGGCACAAAATGAAAAGCCTGTGTCCACAGAGATAAGCAAACTACTCCCGCATGACACGTACAGTGAAATAAAAAAAAACAACAACCACATGTTAGAGACACTAAATAGACAATACAAAAAAAACAATCAAACAACAGCATTAGCTAGTTAACTTTCTAAACTTCTCTCCAATATGATAAAAAATAACCAAAGAAAACCATCTGTAGTAACTAAAACTTACCGGTTTTAATTAGTCTTATAAGAACATCTATTATAACCTACATGCATAGTATTAAACATCTTCTATACTTGAGGCTTGAGATGATGGACAGCTCTGTACCTGTGTCATATCCGTTTTCTAGTCCAGATACGAAGTCACTTGTGTTGGTCTTCTGTGCAGCTTCTTTCACCCTTTCAATGCTGCAGTCCTCCAGGCCGTATTCAATGTTGTACCTCAGTGAACCAGAAAACAGCACGGGATTCTGGGACACCACAGCCAACTGAATCACAAAGTTGAAACACACGATAGTGTTAATGCAGCGCTGGTCGACAACATTTGAATTTATGATGTGAATATGGTGCAAATATAACTTCTACATTTTTGTATGATAAGGAAATGGAAAAAAACTGAACTGAAATTCAGAAAATGAACTGTCATGTCTCACAAACACAAAACATCACAAGTTAATATAAACTTTGCACCATTCAAATCCATTGATATAAAGAGCTTCACTGTGCTAAACTTCCTTTTTGTGTCAGATATTTTTGGTCGTGAGCGTCTAACCAAAGCAACACAAACATGAATGTGACATTAGTGCAACACTGGTATCACTATGAGCCTGCTATTATAGATCATGATGCACAGAGTGGCACAACTTGCCTTTATTTATTTCATGTATTTTTTTTATTTTTATCTCTATTTCATTTAGTATCAGATTTATGTCTGTTTTTCAGTATCAGATTTGTCTTTTAATGTGATGCATTGTGTGATGTCCGTTGCTACAAGTTGCTACATAAATAAACTTCACGTATTTAAAAGAATCTACTCAAAAAGCCAAAACGTTTTTTAAAAAAATGTATGTGGTGCAGATCACAGAGCCGACTGTACCTTCTGATGGAGGTATTTGTGTTTGTAATGGTGCAGCGGTTCTCCATCCAGCAGGATCTGTCCCTCCTGAGGCTCATACAGCCTCTTCAGGAGCTGCACACAGGAAGTCTTTCCACCACCAGAGGGACCCACCAGGGCTGTCATCCTCCCCGGCTGCAGCTCCATTGAAACTGACTGGACAGAGCATGTTGATGATGTAATGATGCATTTGTGGTTTATCCAAGACTGGATTAAGGTTTAACAAAGTTACAGACACAATGATACCTTCAGTGCTACTTTATCTGGAGGAGCTGAGGGGTAGGTGAAGGTGACATTTTGGAAAACAATTCTTCCTTGCAGCTTCTCAGGAGCTAACTCTCCCGCCTTCTTACACTGTGGTGTCCTGTCCAGATAGCTGAATACTTTGGAGATGACTCCCACTGTGGACACCGTTTCTCCGTAGCAATATAAAATCTCCTGTGAAAAATAAATAATCATCAGTGACGGGCATATGTATTTTACATCTCAAACACGCAAATACACAGAGGGGGTTTTTCACTGTGATTATTTGTAACATAGTTCACCTTTAAATTGTTTGACATGGGTTTCTGGTACAAGAAAAAGGTCACAAGACTCCCGATAGTGAGCCGGCCGGAGGAGATGAGGTTGCGGGCTTGTAAAAGCATGAGGATCTTTATCCCAAGAGTCACCAGCTAAATAGAGAGAGAACACAGAGAGAAATAAATCACACTCTGGTTGAAAAACAGACTAAATCACAAAAATTACATATGCTCCTAAAAAAAAACAACAGGCTCAACTAAAGGGTGCTTTAATATTACTGGATATGCACATATATACGGAAGCCCATTCCTGCCAGGGAAAGAAAAAACTGATGAAATGTTGGGAAAGATAAAAATGTTTTGACTATTTTAGTTTTAGAGTAATTAGATACAAAGTGAAAATCCTGACTTCATATCTCATCATTGCATTTAATATCTCATAATGGTTAGTTTGTTTTAACTTAGTATCTCATCAGTTTAACTTAAAAAGTCTTAATTTTGACTTGCTATCACATATCTTAAAATTATTATCTAGTAATTTTTAACTTAATGACATTCAACTTATCATTGTGACTCTCAAGAATTATAAATTAGTATTGCATAAGTTTAATATTGCCATACTATTTAAAATTTCAGAAAAGTTCAGACATATAATCTTATAGTAATGACTTAGTATATTACAATTTCACAAATAAATTAACTTGACTATCTCATAAGTGAGTGTTTTTTTCCTTTTCCTGGTGGAAATAGACCCCTATGCCCACAGTGAGTTGATCTGACTCTGATGTGTAATCTTGCTTCACCACCGCCATCTTACCCTCCGTATAAAGCCAAAGGTTGCACTGTAGATCCCTGAACGCCTCCTGGCAGTGCACATCTGCTCCAGAGCCTCATTATACCTCCTCAGTTCATCTTCCTCTGCTTTAAAGCTGCGGACTGCTCGAATCCCACCGATGGTCTGAGAGGCCAGGTCTTTGTTCTGAGCGTGACAGTCCTGTATCTGATCTTTCAGCTCCTGTTTGACAGAGAATACAGACCGATTCAATAAGAAGGAACTGCATTCTTCTTCACGTCAGAATGATGCTGCGCTGAGGACACGACAGGTTAAAGTCCTCTTGATCTGAGCATCTAATGCCCTTCGTGCATTACCTGCACTGTGAAGCCCCAAATAACGCTCCATGTGTTAAACTCAACTTTCCCCCTCTTCAACCGATGAATGTGAAATCAGCCATCTAGTATCAAACTCTGCACATGCATCATTCTGCATAGCGAAGGCCATACATTCAAGAGAATTAACACTAAGCATAACACATTTTTGAATAAAGTCTTTATGCACAGTATTAAAATGCAAAATGATATGAGTTTTAATTGTCAACTAAAATAATTAATTTATTAATTCACTCCAATCTGGGATTTAAAAGTGTTCAGTGTATGTGGGAAGTAAACTTCTGCACTAAATCCTGAAGCTACACTGACTATCCTGAAGAATCACTGTTGTATCAGTAACTTTTTGCATTAGAACTCCCCCTACTGGTAACTGAAAGTAACTGTTTGAACAAGCGACAGGTTTTAAGTGATGAGTGAGTGACTACAAATCTTTAAGCTGAACTACATTCAGTGACTTTAATGGGAGAACTCATGCACCAAATTCACCCTGGAACTAAAAAGCAAAGTGATCCGTCAGTGACACTGTACAACCACCGTTCTCTATTGCCGGCTACTCAGATGTTCTGTCGTTTACACCTACCTTGGACAAAGTGATGTATTTGTTCTGCACTATGGCCAACAGCGGAATCTCTATACATGTGAGCACAGTGAGCTCCCAGGACAGGCCCAGCATCACTGTGAGCATGAGGCAGGTTTTGACTGTGCTGCGAACCAGCGCGTTGGCGTTCAGTGCTACCGTGCGACCCATCCTGTCCACGTCAGAGTGCAGGCGGGAGGAAAGAGCTCCTGAGAGATGAAAGGGAGAAAAGGTCTAGTTCAAGAGCATAAACTAGCAGTTAAAGTTTCAGTGTTTGATCATGGAGAAGAAGCAGAAATAATTTGTCAAATTGGTCCCACTTTCTAAGAGGGCACCCTTTCAAAAGAGTTTACAAGCTGTAACTAGTCGCCAGAAGTATGTGGACACCACTATAGCCATACTGTACTTTAGTTTACTTTTAATTTGGGGCTGTTTTTCCATTCTTTGAATTATATCCCTAAGTTCCAATGAAGGAGAATCTTAATGTTACAACATACAACAATATTTAAGATACAAGCGTTCTGTCAACTTCGTGGCAACAATTTGTTTGGTCCCTTCTTGTTTCAACATGATAATGACCCCGTGCATAAAACCAGGTCCATGAAGACACGGCTTTCACAGTTTCAAGTGGGAGAACTTGACTGGCTGAACTCAACCTCATCCAACACCTTTGGGATCACCTGAAAAAGCCGACTGTGAGCCAGACCTTATTGTGGCTGAATGGGAGCAAATCCCTGCAGCCAGAATGTGGGTGGAGGCTGTCACGGCAACAAATTAAAGTCCATTGTTTGGGAAATAATATGTTAAACAATCACATCCTTGTGGCAATGTAGTGTAGGTGGTCTAAGATTAGAAATCTATGTGGAAAAAAAGGTTTCTAGACCCAGTAATTCCCAGCATTCTTCAAATATTTTAACACACGTCAGATATGTTTATACGTCTTCCTCACCAGGTTTGATCTCATCAAAGAAGTGCACTTCCTGCTGCATGAGGGTATGAAACAGCAGATGCTTCAGTCTCTTGTTCAGTCTGGCCAGGGTGCACATGAATATGCCTCCTCTCATGCCAGAGAACAGAGCACTGTTAAGATGAAGACACAGAGAATTAGTTTGCATTTAAATCGCGTTTTTAGCAAGTATGTCATTGTTGACAGGAAAGGGCAAAGGAATAGAAAACATAGCAGCAGTTTTGATTCATTACCTTCCAAGAGAGACAAGTGCCAACTGTCCGACTGCATGACAGGAGCTGATTTGAAGCACTTGACCTCTTAGCATATCGATTACATTCCCCTGATAAAGTGGGATAAATGTGTCGCCTGTTAGGAAAGATGAATGCCACAGATTAAGTAAACAGAAGCGGTGCTGTATATAATGTTTCTGCAATGTGATCATATACTGCAAAATGTCAATATGTCACACTTACAGATGACTCCTAAGATGAGGAAACTAAAAGCTGCAATCAGGTGAATGGTGTCTGGTTTGAAGTACTTCACCATCCTCATAAGCAGCTGTCTTGCATTCAGTTTGTTGGTATCTTTTCTTATCTTTCCATTACCGCAGAGTCCCTTTTCCCAAACCAAGCAGGCCAGTGACGCGGACATCGGGCCCAAGAGCAGCATGCTGAGGTCAGGGGATGGTCCCATATAAGCCTCCACGGGACTTGCCATAAGTAAGTGTCTACTTTCAAACACAGGTGAAAGGAGGCAGAGGAGCGCTACCATCCTGCCGAGCACAGCCTGGGGCTTTCCATCAGTCAGTATGGAGGTGAAAACATGGAGAATAGCCCACTTTACTGCCCCAAAAGCCCACACACCTGCCAGTCGACCACAACTGGGGCACTCCAGCAGCACCAGTCCGGCCCAACCAGCCAAACTCAGTACGACGTCAAAAAGAAGAATGAAGAATCCACACGTTGCCACTTCTCCCATTTTCCTTTGGTGGACAGTCAGACTGCAAAAGGCTGAATCTGATCCGACAACAACAAACATTATTATTATTATTATACAGGCTACTGATTAGACTGCCAATCCTAAAATTTTAAGCAGTTGTAGGACTCAACAAAGTTTTTAATTATGTACTGTGCTTGAGCAGAGATACTTTTTTGCTTTAACAATCAATAAAACGAGTATTCGATTATCAGAAAAAGTTGTCAAATCAGTTGACTAATTGTTACAGCTTTAAATCCTACATTCAATTTTTATTTTTACATAAGTAGAAGTACAGGAAAAAGTATCAAGCAGAATGAGAGTGTCAGACATTATTTCATTATATTATTACTGATACATCAACCTGTAAACTGCATTTTAATATCAACTTGATATACTTTGGGTTTAAGTAATGTATAACAATACATCACGTTTTATAAGCTGATGCTTTGTATGTCAAATATTAATGATGAAAAAACTACAGATGTACAATAAATACAGTGGAGCAGAAATGCAGTGAAGTAGAGGAAAACATTAGCATACAATAGAAATGCCTGTGCGAAGTAGAAACAGCTCGACACTGTGCTTCATCTAACGTGCTTGGGTAAATGCAGCACCAAGTACAAACCATTTTTCAGTTAGTATTAGTTTTGTCAGTCTGTTTTAGAGATGTTAATGCTGTTAGCTGCCAGCTGACATTTCCCACAGTGTGCATGGATGCTATCCTAACACCAGTAACATTATAAGCTGCTGTGGTCATTTTGACTATCCCCAATGAATTCATAACGTTAAATTAATTCATAAATCAGCGTTTTTGTAGCTTTCCTTTAGTGCTGTAGCTTTGGTGACTTACCGTGTGTCTTGTCCCCGGTAAGCTAACTGCTCGGGTGTTTACTTTCACTTTCATTTTCAGATGGGTGACGCATGATTGATATGTATCGGGTGAAATAAGGTGATAAAACACGACATATTGATCAGTGGCTCCATTTCTGCCAATTTTCTTATGTTTTGCTGCATGTATGACAATTTTAAAACTTGATACTGATGTTTACACACTCAACAGCCGTCCGTCGTTTCGCAATGTAGCCACAAGATGGTGACAGTTTACATCTGTATTGTTGTTACGTTTTCCGGTTTCCTGAAGAAGTGGTCTTTCAAAATAATGGCACGACTTAGTCTGAAACTTAGGCGCCTTTTATGGACATATTTAGAGGTTTTCCGATCCTTTAATAACAGCACTAACACCACACTGCAAAAAAACGTAATTATAAGCAAAAGTCGTACGCTGGAAATGTTACTCAAGTGAAAACACTTTAGTATAATCATGAAAATGTACTAAAAGTATTAAAAATAAAAAAAACTCAATGCAGGAATATGGCACCTGAGACTGTTGCACTGTTATATACTATATTGATATCATTAGATTATTACTCATACAATAATGTGTAAGCAGAATTTTACTGTTTGTGTCAGTGATGCATCAGGGTCCTATGACACCTTTGCAGAACTAACCTGAGCTGTGGACACTGAATGATATCTTGCATTATGTATGTATCTATCCTGTTGTCTTTAAGTATACAGCTAAAATAATAAATGTTTTAGAAGCTCTATAAGACAGGGTCTCAAAAGATTAGTTAAAATGCAAGAAATGTCTTCAGGCTTATAATTCAGCACTTATTCTGCTTTTGTGGCACATATTCCCAAACAAATCTGCAATTTAGGTACCAAACTACAGTAACTGACAGATTTCCACAGTTGGTCATTTTGCTTTGCACCTTTGGAGCTTTTATAGAACATTTTCAAACAAGCACGTGGCAGTTTTATCCCACCCAGAGCTGCAGTGCATAATCTATATTAGTAAACCCTGAACAGTTTGAGGAGAGTTGTTTTGTAGTAGTTTGAGAGGTCAGATTCTACTGTTGTTTTTGTTACATGCTCTGTTGGTACCCCATGAATGTATGCACAAAAGAAATGTTTGGATTCACACTCAAAAAAATTCACAACAAAGAAAGATTTTGGTATTCAAACATTTATTCCCCCCCCCGATCATAATATATAAATAAAGAATTTATAATAAAGGTATAATTTGGCCCACAGCGAGGCAAGCTCTAAAAATGACTGATAAATCCTCTCACTGTAGAGAAACCTCTGGTTACACTCTTGTTTACTGCAATACATCTTATACCTGAAATGTATATTTCATTATCAATCACATTTGACGTAAAATAGCTTTCTTCAAAACCTTTACAGGTGGTGTGATAGTCTTGCTGTTTGATTTATCAAAAGATAAGTCTGTCACATTAAATCTGTGATTGGAACTGAAGGTAAACTCAGTAACAGTGTCATAAAACGTGTCAAGTTTGTACATGTCAGCTGCTGACTCCTCAGTGCCTTCGAAATATTCCTCTCATGAAATGTTTCAAATCGCTGACATGCAACATGAAATCCTCTGCTTCTCTCCTATGTGTTCCTGAAGGGGTTTGATATTCTCCCGTGGTTGTAGATTATCTTTTGGAAATACACCAAAAAGGCACTGTTCCATTAAGGAATGAAGAGCATGCGAATGAGAAAAAAACATGATTAATTCACTGCTATTATAGTACATATTCTTTTTCTACATGCGACAGTGAACGACCAACAGATTCAAATATTTTTTTCTATGCACCTTCAATGATCTAAAGCAACCCAAATTCATTAACACGGGTGCAATAAGCTCAGTATGCTGTGTATAATTCCTTCACTATAGCCATGACATGGAAAATTAATTTTCCTACTTTAAAGATGTAAGATGTAAAAAAAGACCCTTAAAAACAAGCCCACTATCATTTTCTGTATCCTGTTAAATGTCTACTATAATAGTTCTTTAGCTATTGACAATTACATCATAAGGCTGGTGATATTCTATATATTTCTTATTGTCAACAAATGCCATGAAAAGACCAAAACCAACAATGAATGCGTCCTATTAAAAAGTATCGTCTCTAAATGCTGATATATCTTCTTCCTCTGAACCACAGAGCGCCACTGTTTCCAAAAGCTATTAAAAACACATCAGTGAACCACACTCTTGCACTTTATCACCATAAACACACACACTGTAGTTTATTTTGATTCAATCCCACACACACTGTCCTACTGCCCCAAATACTCACGAGAGCCCCAAACGTGGATTAATCCGCTACTGAAAATAGTCCCCAACAAATGCACTATATACTCCTGTTTGAGTAACATTTCTTAAAAACCACAGTGCCCAACTGTTTTAAGAAAATTACCGGAACCTTTTTCTATTTGGATTCAACCACGTGAGATTATGTGTTTACTATCTGTCCGCTGAACTGAAATGGAGTGGAAACCCTGCTTGACTGGCATAAGCAATCGTGTTTTGGAGCACACACAGTGTCAACAGAAATGATGAGGGTTTTAAGGTGGTCATTATTATGACCTAAACCTAAGTAATATTAAGACTTTTAGTATATCAGTTCATATCACCCTTACAAGGTGAAGACTGCTAAATACATTTTTTAATCAAATGACCACAAATTAATTTAATACACTTACAAGCCTGCGGCAATGTGGTAATCCAGCACAGTGGTACTGCTGGGATCTGGGACCTGCTGTATAGTGCAACATGTGCACTGTATAGGGCAGAAAACAATGCATTGTTTTGGGGATTTTTTGACAATAAGAAAAATATAAAATAATAACTCCAGCCTTTTCCTTGATAATTAATTCCTCTTTTTTCTCATCCCCTCGATTTCCCCTTTTGATTTCACTGCTCAATTCGCTTGTTATTTGATGACAACCACTCGGCTCGGCCTTCTACCTGCAGGCCCATCCTCTGTGTCTGAGAAGAACTTATCAAACGCTCCAGCAAACATCTGGAAATAATTTTTGTATGATTTCTTTAGCAAAGGCTCATGTAGAGTGTGTAACTTGGCTTGATAAAGTGAGATACCTCATATATGAGATAAGATTGTGTATCAGCAGCATTTTACAATAAACAGTACAATCACATTGTAAGTTGTAAGTGCACATCTTTTCATTTTGGTATGTAGGATCATGCGTCCAGCCTTGGTCAAGACAGTGGAAATTATTCATAGTATTTGTTTTGACTTTTATGGCATGCCAGATGGCAGGAGTTCATCGCACTGTGACAATTCAGACCCGCTCAAGTGTGCTGCCTCTCAGCCACACAAAAGCAAACTTTGCAACATCTGGCACGCTAAGCAAGCTGTTGCAAACATTAGGAATTATTTGCGAACCTGTCTGACGCAGCGAGTGATGTGTACTAAAGGTGACACACAGTGTAAGCAGGTTTCAGGGGCTGGTGATACACTCGTCCCCGTTGGCCGAGGCCTTGTCTTTGTCTCCCTCTGTGGACACGCTGCTGTACTGGCAGCCGGGAGCTACGTCAGCAGCAGGTCTCGCCGGGTCGGGCGCCGTGGCCGGCTGACCCTGTTTGGACGCCTTCCTCTCCTCCTTATCCAGCCAGTAAAACGACACCATGAGGAACACTGCGGACGAGGCAACGACGGCACTGCAGGCGAAGAAGACGTGGAAGTACTGGCCTGTGCTGTCGACCAGGATTCCTACAACAACAACAATCAATAATAAAGTCTACATTTCATATTTTATTTATTTCTATGAATCTAATTTTTCCTTATAATTACAAATAAAAGGAACTGCTGTGCAACTATAAAATCATAAGAAGTGTTGATGTTAATTATGACAAATATTGAGTCTGTTTAAATCTGTGTATCTTCATCTGCCTCTGATTTTTCATTTTTGTGTTAATTTTAGATAATTTCACCTGTGAAAATTATTATAAAGTAAAGATAAATAAATCATTCTTAGTCTGAAGTCACAGCTGATAGAGATGTGCAACTTTCATTTTAAAGAGTCACAAGTCAATTGTCTGAACCACAGACATCTACAGTCTTTTAATGTGTACAACAGGTCTGCTGCAAAGATTTAAGATCTGTAGCAAATATACAATTCAACAAATATGAAGGATAAAGTTTCCAAAAATAAATAAGAATGGATGAGGATTTAATTGGGTTTAAATGGAACAGTTCTGTCAGCTACATTTAAACTCAACACAACATGTAAAACTACTCAACTAAACTAACTCAAACAACTGTCAGAACTTTTTCTCCCCTCCAACACTGTAACAACTTACATACTTCCTTTTAAATAACTGCCATGTAAATTCATGTGCAAACTATATGGACAACCTTTTCAGTCATATGTGACCGTCAGGAGCAATGCAAGTCATGTAATTCTGTTGTGACTTGTTTCTGTGGTTACATCACTGCCTGGCCATGTCAGCAGTCACATTTAACCAGGAGGAGAATACCTGTCATTTGAGACAGAGTGAGAGCCTCTGCCCTTTCCCTGCCCTGCTGCCACTAAAGTGCACTGCTCCTGAACGAAGCACAGACTTTATTTTCTTTTGTCTTCCATGTACTGAACAAAAACTGACTGAGAACATGTCATTATTTACAGCCACAGCCTGGAGCAGGAGGGGCTGAACCTTCTATTCCTGTATTTCTGCATCACATAACACTGAGGCAGAGACGTGTGCACCGCAGCACAGAATAACACACAAGGACTTGGTTCTCTGCTGTGAATCTGTTTCAATGTGTGTTTGGCATTTCAGATTTATGATCTGTGGTAGAGATAAATAAAAAAAACATGTGCAGCATGAAACTGATCACTCCTAATGGTCCCACACAGAAGGACAGGATTTTAAATGTAAAGATTTATCAGAAGCAGAGCTGCTCTGGAGGCAGATTTTAAACTATTCCGCATGCTGTTGATACCAGGGAAATGCTTTATTTTTATGATAACAGGTGAAAAGGAAAGGTAGTGTGACTAGTCGGAAATTTGGAGGATCAGGTAGCTGACTGTAATATGCTTCATAGTAAATAATGCAGCGAAATGCACTAAAAACTAGGCCATGCCTCCTTGTGAATCCCATCACAAGCCAACAGTTCAAATATGGTCTCCCCTCATGTTTTTGATTTGTTAATGTAGTGGGGGATGAATGGCTCCAGTTTCAAATCCTGAGTTTAAAGGACAGGGTCACATTTCTTCAAGTGAGGTGCTCGCATGAACACTGAAACAGGTTTTCCCTGCTGTAATCACTCCTCCTGTTCATACTGAGATCAGCTTCTACTGTGAGTGATGAGAGGAAAAATCCACTCAATCTGTTTTCTCTGTGTCTAGTTTAATAAGCAGTATCATAACATTGTTGTAGTTTGATTGATGTCCTTCTGTGCACATATTGCATCGTTTCCTTTTAGCACAAAACAGAACCAATGAGATCATTTCTACCTCCAGAGCTCCTCAAAATTCAATCTGCCTGAAGCCTATAAAATCATGCTGCTTCATATCTTTCCTCTCAATCTCTAACCCCCCTTGTGTTTGCATTACCTGCCAGTGGAGGCCCGATGAGCAGCGTGATGCTCTCCATGATGGCGAGCAGGCCTAGGGCCGAGGGAAAGCGGCTCATCTCCACTGTATCCATGAGGACGGTGAACATCAGGGAGCCCACCACGCTCATGGAGAGCCCGTAGACCATCACGTACGTCAGCAGCACAGGGAAGCTGGGCCCGATGCAGCAGATGCTGTTACTGAGTCCATTGACCAGCAAAGCTGAGGCAAACACGTAAATGTGTCGCCCTTTGAACCAGGGCATGTTGACCACGATGCCGAACGGAGGCCGCACGATAATGTTGACGATGCCCAGGATGGAAAGCAGCAGCGCGGCCCGGCCCTGCTCCATGTTGTTTGCGGTGGCATAGGGAACCAGATACACCAAGGGCACCACAAACCCAAGCATCATCCAGGTGATGCCGATGGCAAACGCACAGTAACGCGAGTTGTTGCAGAACTGGTCAAAGGCCATGTGTTTGCTCAGGGAAGCCAGCAGGCAGCTGCTTATTGTCCTCAGCCTCCCCTTTTCCTCCTCTGGAGGAGGGGGTCCGTGGTTCATCAGGGGCTGGCCTCGATGCCTCGGTGGCTGCAGGGGCCTCATCACCGCTCCGCAAACGCAGCAGTTCAGCAGGACGGCCCCCAGAACGAGGAAGCTTCCTCTCCAGCCCAGCTCTGTGTGGAGGTAGTTACCCAGGAAAGGCAGAGTGCACAGACCCAGCGCTGTGCCTGTGGAGGACATGGCGTTGGCGAACGCACGACGGCGCACAAAGTAGTGTCCCAGGATTGTCACAGCTGGTTGGAAGCTGAAGCAAAAACCGAGTCCTGTAATGATGCAAGAAGACACTTTCATCATCATAGGAAGTGGAGGGAGAGTTAAGTGATTCTCAATATGATCAACTGTCGAAAAGTTGTGTTTGGTCAAGACTAATCTTTTCTGAACAACAACACTTTCAACAACTTTTGATTCCTCCTGTATTAACTGTAGTTGTGTGCACACAAAGTCCTAATGAGGGATTATTGCCAACATTTCAGATGTGCTCACTTTCAGTTTTACCTCCAAATAAAGTGGTTTAGATAATCCAGATAAACCGTCGTTTACAACCTGTCTGGCTCGTGTTTGTTGCCCTGTTGGATCTAGTTGTAGTGATGATGCCATGATCCCAAATCTCAGAACTTACTTTAGCGAGTATAACTTCATAATATTTTCCTCTTCTCCTGTGTTTTATTTGAAGTGTTGGTCCATAAGAAGATATATTTGTGGTTTTAAGAACCAAAAACCATCTCAATGTAGTTTTTTCCACAGCTTTGTTGTGACATCACAAAGTTCCAGAAGTCCTGACAGCTGGTTTTAAGGCTCAGTGTCTGAATACAGGCTGTGTGCATTTCTCTGTGGACTGAGGCTTCGATACTTTCACAGTATTAATATAGAACCTAGACCTGATCTATAATCAAACAACACATGGAGATTTACCTTTAGACTATATGGGAACTTTAAGTTTGAGGTGGATCTTATTTTTCCTGTTTAAAGTTTAAAGCTGCATTAAATTGATTTGCAGACAACGGCACTAAACAATCTGAAAAACACCAACTCCTTCATAATGATTACTAACCTGTTTACCAACAATTGCGGAGTCATGTTCTTGTCCAGCTGATGAATTTAAGTCTCTCTTTTTGGTCTCCACCATCTCCTGAGAAAAATATCTGGCTCCTAAGCTGCTAAATGCTTCACCAGCTGGTCTCTTGACTTTGTTGTTTGGTGCTGGGCAGGTAGTGCACAGTTGTGACATTAAGAGTCAGCTGGGATAATAAATCTGTTCAAATGTTTGCTGACCTGTAATAACCCCGGCTGTGATGTAAAGCTGGCTGATGGACTGGGTAAACGAGCTGGCAGCCATTCCCAGCCCACTCAGGACTCCGCCCAACATGACTGTGGCTCGGCAGCCAAGTCTCTCCACCAACACGCTACAAAAGGGACCTGTGGATGAAATGTAATGCTCTTAGTTTAATGCAGAGGGGAAATGGGTGAAAGGCTTACATAGCAGAAGGGGTGGCCATTTTCTTAATCCTGCAGCACAGTTCACATAACTTGTGTTAATCTGCACCGGTTGAATGACCGTTCTAACTACTGAAAGCATGACTGAAAATATGGCTGCTCTCTTGCTCACTTATATCTGAAGTGTAGTAGTTTGTTGACCCATATAAATGACATTTTCTTATGTCAGCATGAAAATATACTTGTGTTTCAGGAAGGAAATTATTAGTGCAGATGAAAATCTCCCATCTCCACCAAGTCATTTAGCACCATAAATCAACCTGTGCCTCAGAAAGAAGTTTCACATTGCCTCAGTGCTAAATAAAGTGCTGTATATTGGTTAAAGGTCACTAAAGAGGAGTGGTAAATTGAACACATTCTGGTGCCTTTGTTGTCAGGCAACAGGGCTGCGAGGTCCTGATGTGGATGTTAACTAGACCTAAACGAGCCTGACACAAGCGTCAGACTGCCTGAAGCTTCTGAAGACACTTTAACATGTCAGTCCTGTTTATTTATGAGCGAGCAACCTGTATCACTTTCAACACAGTACAAGTCTGAATTGAGATAATGCCAGATAATTTTTAAGGCTGCAGCAGCTGAAACGTGCAGAGAAAGAGAAGAAGAAATGTTCGTCTTGTTTCGTCCTCTAAAATCACTGCAATTAATTCATCATTTCAATCTTTATCTCTTACACACATAAAAATAAAATCAGCTTAATGAAATATGAAAGTATGAAACACAGTGACGGAGCCAATGTTAAGATCTCGAGGAGAGTTTTTGTGGTGCAACCAGGGCTAAAGCGGATTAAAAAAAAAAAACCCTCAAAAAACCAGGGTAATAATCTGAATAGCACACTTTAATTTTCAGCTGTCATTTGATGTAATAAACTGAATGGATGAAAACATGAATATCCAGTTGAACTCTTTACAAACAGCATATGAGCAAATAGGAATTAAATAAGAGTCTAACGTATCGTGCTGTCATTCAGTGCTTTCGCTCCGTCGGATATTAAGTAACAGCAGACGGTCCTGGTCTCTCCTGCTCCTGGTGCCAAATAAATGTGCCGTCCTGTCTGAAGGAAGGTGCGCAGGAGGCGGCCGTGCACATCGCTGCCTTCAGGTCATCGGCTGATGAGTGGTTCAAACTTTCTGCAGCTTAATAAAGATAAACCTGAGATTCTTGTCACATTTTTTCCAGCTCAGGAAAATTTCTAAGATCAAAGCATTCATGTCTCCAAAAGCCCTGAGAACTGTGTGCAATTATCACACACACCCTTCCCCCACAATGTTTTAACTCTATACTCGTGAAAAAAAAAAAAAAGTCCCTCTATATTGTCCAGAATGCAGCAGCTTAAAGGATAAGTCTGATTTTGGTCTACATTTTTATTATTGTCAACAAAATCCATGAAAAGCCCAGAACTAACAATGTATCCCTCCACACTTCTCTTACACTTCATCACTTTAGCCCTGAGGCCACTGGCTCTTAATGGAGAATTACATCTTTAAATATATAAATACATAAAAATAACTTTTTCTAAAACTGTAGTTTTTGTGAGGATCTATTCTGCTTCTGTATTCTCTTATTTGTTTACTATTAGACAGTAGTTCCCTGTCTGTTATCTTGGCTGGCTGTGATAGTGCTGATAAGGTGGATTTCCATATCAAACATCCTGTGTCTCATTGTCAGTTAGTCTCTCTTAGTGGGAACACTCAAAGCCACCATTAGCTACTGGTCATACCAGACCAAGTAAGGATGTAGCAGCAAACCACTGAGAAGTATTTAATCAAATAAAGATGCTTTTTATTGCTTAGAAGTTCAGCTTATGCTACTTATACAAATGCTGTAGAATAAATATGCTATTTCATCTTTGAGAAATGACATATTGTGGCTTGGATTATAATTACTTTTTGAAAACTGTAACACACTGAGGTCACTCTGGGCTGTGGGTATCGTGCAGGCCACAGTTTCCCAGGGAATACGATTTTTTAAATCAACACCAACGCAGCAAGAAAGATTAAAGCACATCCAAAGTCCCACTCTCTGGTTTCACGTTTTCCCCATACAACAACAACAACAGGTAGAAACTAAATCTACCCGGAGGTGAGGGGGGATCGAAGGGCAATTTGTAATAATAATAATAATAACATCTGGAGTAATAATGATAGAACTGCAACAACTTAAAATAACAGTCTGGAATTATTTTGACTCCAAACATATAATGAGAAACATATCAATGCACAGCATAAATCGCGGTAACATTCACTGTGTAAATATCTGCCGGCTTTACCTCCTGCATGAAGCACTGACGTCATGATGGAGGGCACCCAGGAGGTTTCACTGTTGGAGGCGTGGAACTCATTCTGCAAGTCAGTGTAAAAGATTCCCACACAGGAGGGGAAGGCCAGGGTCAAAGCCAGGACCATGATGGTGGCAACCAGCACCACCCAGCCCCAACCACCATCTGGAGCCGTGACTGCCCCCTTTACAGCCACGGAGTCTCTGCGTTCTCCCCCCTGCCCCCCCTCCTCGGATTCACAGTCG
Source organism: Seriola lalandi dorsalis (assembly GCF_002814215.2). NCBI lineage: Eukaryota > Metazoa > Chordata > Actinopteri > Carangiformes > Carangidae > Seriola > Seriola lalandi. The sequence goes on from NW_019524870.1 coordinate 1,016,001, forward strand.
AGGGCCTCTTGAACTTTCTCTCGCTCCATACCGTTGGCTTCCTCGCGAACCCCGCTGGCCTCCGAGTGGAGGAAGTGATCACGCCTCCCTCTGATCCCATTTCTCTGAGTCATTTTCTGCTCGGCGGTCCAGGCAAGGCTCCCGTGTTAGCTCTGCAGGGTGTGTAATTACTTTTGCTGCCCATGTCACTGTTACTGCTGCTGCGACCTTTCAGGAAACCTTTAACGAGAAAAAAAGCAAACAATTCATCCGATTGTGTAGAGCAGCCGACGTGGTGAGTGGTTTTTATGGCGGGCATTTTCATTCTGCCACTTTGACCCTGGACTGAAATATCTCAACAACTACTGGATTGAATTCTGTACAGACATTCATGGATCCCAGAGGATGAACCCTAATAACTTTAACAATACTCTGACTCTGACTCAACATCCGCAGTTTTCAACAACTATTAAACTACCATGAAATTTTGCACAACAATCATGTTCTTCTTGGGATAAGTTGTAATAACTTTGATGATCTTTCACTTTCCATCTAGCGCCAACATCAGGTCAATATTTTAACCTGTAACGTAAATTGAAAACAAACTTTGACCTGCTGGTTTATGTCAGACTGTTACTTCTTTAGCTTCTAAATGCTAACTTTGTCTGTCTGTTTGTGGTGCTAGTCAGGTAGCATATGGTGGGGTGTATGCTGTAGGTTGAAAACAGGAAATGACACTGACGACAGGTAACACTGAAGCGGAACAGTCAAGCTGCGGGCCAGAAAACCAAAACATGATCTAAAAGACATTAAAATGTCCTGTGGTGGAGCTGAGTGGAACAGTGGAGTTGGGTGATATTTCTCTACACACAGTCATTCGATTCATTGCTAATATAAACATTTTATTTAGAGCAGCTTTAGGAGAGTTTTTGCAGCCCTGACAACAAATGTCTCACTTTTGTCGACAGCTGGTCAGCGAACCTCAGGCTACGAGTGTTTGGACCTGAGGAAACAAGTCAAGTGCAGAGGAACCAGGTGGAAATGTACAAAAATATGTTTTCTGTACAAGTTGGAGGAGATCAGTCAATTTCCTGTGCAATCCGTAGTTACAGTTATCTGACTGTGCATCTTCAAATGAAAGAAATTCCTAAGCTTGAGAATGCTCCTGAGCTGGCAGACGGCTGACTTTGTTAGATTACTAAAATATTTAGAGAAACTCAAGTCAGAGTCAAGAACTACACTGAGATTGCTTGTCTCCAGAGCAGAATATAAACCCGAGGGGCTGCAGCGTGACTTCCACACTTCCTGTAGTTGCTCTGGAGCTAAAAGACCATCCCTACATTTTTATCAGCATTTAAAATCAGGAAATGACCAAAAAGTCAGCACTAAATATCTGTAGGACAGACGCGTGAGTTCTGATGGGTTTGAGAACAAATATGCATGTGTGGATTGCAAAGGGAAACTGGGAAGCATGAGACTAAACGTGCACTTGTGCAAACCCCTCGGATGAATGGCCCTCTGTGCAAATGAACAAGTAGAATTTTACCCCAAAGACACTTAAAACCATAATGCACCAATTACAGGGCAGAGAAACATCTTCTGAGATTTTGTTGCAGAGAATGAATCTACTGTCACAGCACTCTGCATTATTCTCTGTGGTCAAACGTACTGTTTGCAGAAACCTAAACATCACACTCATATGTGAAAGCTTTTTATGGCTCGACTTCGGTTCACTTTTCACATCAGTTGCAGACTCTCAGTGTGCAAAGCTTTATGCAGATGAAATGCAAATACAGTAACTCTGGATCAGTGTAATGTGTTTGCAAACTTGTGAGCAGCACTGCTACATAACTGAGAAAAGAAAGAGAGAAGAGAGGCCTGTAAATAGTGGTTTAGTGTTGTTTTCATGACAGTATCGCTGTCATTTAGAGGATTTAAATTACCTACAATTTGCTGTTTTGAATAAAAACATATTTTGTGGTCACTGCAGAACTGAAAAAAGTCCAATCACAATAACCTTTTGATTTTGCCTTGAATGAATGTAGGATTTACATTATAAATTACATTATATATATTGACAATAATACTGTAAATTACATAAATGAGTTTTCTCTGCATAAGTCAGACCTCCTTACTCCTCCTTTACTTGTTTAATGTGGTGAAAATGACCAGTGCAGATTCTGTTTTGATTACAACTAGTTACTAATTTACAGAATTATTTGATAATAACATAACATTTAATTTTAGAATGATTAAAGTCAACGATTATATAATATTATAATATATACATATATATAATATATAAACCTACTGTGTGATGTATTCTGTAATTTGTGTGACAATGGAGCCAAAGGAGTTGTAAGCCACTGTAATCCTCCACACCTGCGGTTTGCTCAGGTTCAACCACGAGAGTCCAACACTGATGTTGGATGATAAGGTCTGACTCAGACTTGGTGTTCCAGTTCATCCAGTGTGTTCCGGTGCTCAGGTTCTTCTCCTGGGGAAACCCTTTTTAAGATTTACCTTAAACTAAAGTGTCTTAACTCCAGTCTGTGTCTCTCATGTGTTACCATTACATCTGAGTCACAGAGCTGAGCAGACAATTTTCGGAAAGAAGAAAAGATCTGTTCCAAAACCTTTTAAGACTCTTCTGACCATGTAGATGAAAAGATATTTCCAAATCCAATCCACTGTCTCCTAATCCAAACAAAGACAGCAGCTGAAGATCATCTCCTCGCTCAAATTATACAACAAGAACCAACATTTTATTAGCAGTTATACTGGTATGTATTGATGTTCATTCCCATTATTTTATATTTTCATACTAAAAATATTTTTTTCGTTTAAGCAGTATAATCACCACTTGACGGAAAAGTTCAACATTTTGGGAAATTCACTTATTCAAATTCATATCGAGAGTCAGATAAGAAGATAAACACCACTCACATTCAGTATGACCATCAGCTGATTAGCTTAGCTTAGCTTAGCACAAAGACTGGAAACAGGACAAAAGCCTGGCTCTGTTCAAAGGAAACTAAATCCACCAAGAATAAAGCTCAGTAATGAACACATTAAATCCCTCATACTGAAGCCAAACATATAACAGTGCATGACAATTTACACACAGGAGGTTATGTGTCAGACTACTTCTTGGCTGGAACAGGTAACTTACTGGGATCTCCACTGTTTTCTGGGCAACAGGTTCAGACCAAGAAACTGTCCAGTACCGACACACAGTAACCCCACATAAAATAATGATTTGTCCTGTTTACATTTCAGTGTTTGAACAACTCTTCAATTTGGAAATCAGTGAGCTTTAGAGGTACTACCATGTGGATTTTATTCACCTTTGGACAGAACAGGGTTCGCTGCAGCCTGGTTTCCAGGTCCAATCATCTCATCTAACTCTTGACTAGAAGACAAATAAACATTTTTCCCAAAATGTCGAACTTTTACTTTAAGAAAAGTCTCGTTTTGAGCATCACACTCATATGGTCAGAAGAGTCTTTGAGGATTCTGGAAATACATGGAACAAACCCCTGAGTGTTTATTTTTTCAGAAAATTAGATGCTAAATAAATGTAATAATCATACATGAGAGACACAAACTGGAACTACAACTGAAATCATGAAAAACAGGTCTAACTACAACCAGTTGTGGTCAGAACAGGAGTGTCTACATACTTTTGGCCACACATTGCAAAACCCCTACTTCTTCCCTTCTTATTCCTCTTGATGTTATGCATGTAGAGATCACTGAGGGGGAAAGGCCTCACATATGTCAGCAATCTGAGCCACATCCTGTTTTCTGTTTCACCTTGTATGCTCTCCACTGACTGCTTAGACTTTTTTACACACGTTAATTGTTTTCCACAGGCATCAGGAGGAGAATGGATTTCTCTATGTGTCTCCCCTGATAAATGAAAAGTGCTGCTGAGCAGCTGATCTCTCCTGTGGGACAGCCCATGGAGGGATGAGAGTGCTGTGTAATTTGTTATACGTAACGGAAATTGTATAGCGGCATGTAGCTGCACATAATAAGGCTATCAGCTTTAGATATTGACCCTGACAACATTCCCAGCTGCATTAACGTCACCTTGTTTTTTCCCCCACCTTCACCCACGTGGCAGCTCCTTATTATTTCGGCTTGTTTACGGCTGAAAATCGCACCGACACACCAGACCACATCACCCCAGCCCTGTTAGATCAGCTGGACGTCACTGGTCAGTCGCTACACTACAAGTGTGGTTTCTTAAAAAGATAAAATCACCATGAAAATCTTTTGTTGCCATTAGTGTAATGTCAACCCTGGCTGGTTTTATCCTCCACATCACTGGCTCAGGACTTTGAGAGCAATGAGGAAGCGATTTGAAGCGGTCATTTAAGCCTTTTCCGTGAATTTGTACATTTAAAATAACAAATATCGCCTGTATATTGCTCACCTTTATTTTTTATGTTTCGCTGTAATCCTCCAGCCCTGGGATCCACAGGCGGGGTCGCTCCTGGTCGAGGACTGTCGGAGTAGCACCAGCAGCTGTTCGGGGGTCTGCTCCGCCACGGAGCCCCAGCGTCCTCTTTCTCCTGGTGGGAGGAGACTGACTGGCCGGGCTGGGAGGAGCAGGAGGAGGAACAGGGTGGGATGCGGACTGTGCAGGCCCCAGCCCTGCTACGACATACACAGGGCGGGCGAGAGGTGCTGACACTCTGCATTATGAGCCTTAATGGTGGACACAATGTACAGTCAGTGTTCTGCTCTGTGGCATTTGAATGGATCTGTGCAGTCAATTATAGTTCTTTACTTACACAGAAATTTGAGATACCTCACTTATTCCATTTTATTTAATAATACTATGTGACAATCATACTATAATAATAATACAAATTTTATTGTTGTATTTATTGTTTGTGAGTCACAGTGATGTGTTTTAACCAGCCTGTGAAGCCACAGGTACATTTCCACAATAAAGAGTAATATTATTATTATTCTTGATGCATTTCTGGGAAATATTATTTTAATATTCTTTACTTTATTACTCCGTTTTCCGTCAGCTTCTGTTACTTTACAGATTCCAATTTTACATCTAATATAGGCTATATATACAATATAAAATAAAATAGATATATCATCTTATAAAATACAATGCCTTGCGGTGATACTACATAAATAGCTAGAATTAGCTCCATCTGAACCAGCTACAACATTAAAATGCCACTAACATATCAATAATAATAATAATAATGCTATAATATATGACACCTATCTATAATAATAGAAACTTTCTCTGGCTGAAAAGGGCAATTTTTGTATAATGTGTATTTTCAATTTTAAAACTTAATATATTTTGTACACTTGTGTAAGTTTCTGGAAGCAGGACTCCGAATATTTTCCCACTGTAGTGTTGCTCATTTTACCTAAAGAGTAACTTTAAACACAACCCGGGAATCTTGTTTTTGCTGTCCTCCAGTGGTTCAACTTCTCACCTTGCTGCAGTGGCGTACAGGTGTAGTACTCCAGGACACTGTGACGTCTCTGTTGGCTGTTAGGGGTGTCGGCATGCTGCTTTTCACACAGCAGCAACAGCAGAGAAACTTTGTTAAATAGAGTACAAGCAGCAAATGAGGTGGTTGGTTGAATCTCAGCAGGTGGTGTGGTAAACTTTAACTGAAAGTTTTTACAGCTCACTGGTGCCAAAGACTCTACAGGGCTTTTTCTATTTCGATTCAGCCACAACAAGCCATGCAACAAAATGCTTTCATTAGTCTGTGTTATTTATGATGCTGTTGGTGTTTGTGGTATTTTCTTTACATGCAGCACATGCTGATTCACGAACCAACGCTGTGACAGTGTTTTGGCGTGCAGAGTTCACACCCAACCACACCCGGCAGTGATGCTAAATGTGGTCAGACATGACCCACAGAGAGAAGTGAAACAGTGCTCTTCAGCCTGGTGTTAAATTAATCTTTAAGTTACAGACCTGAATACTTCTTCCTGTTGCAAATGGAAATGTGATTAATCTACAGTCATAACTGTAAGCACATAATTCATTTTTAAAATAATACATTTGTTTGCCTCATCTTATTCACCAGTTTATGTTTCTTTAATACGGTATTATTAATCTAATCATATCATATCATCCAATAGTGTTTCTGCATACTGTCTATGGAGACACAGAAGTGCCATCAAAAAGAATAAATCTGTAAAAGGAGAAAATAAATAAGGAAATATAAACAGGAATGAATAAAAGGATAAATAAGGAAATTTTTTAAATTTGGAAATATAAAGAGAAATAAATAAAATAATTTAGAAAAATGTATTTACCCCATTGCTCTGACTCCACAATTGTCTGCATTGTGAATGCACGCATCACGTCTGTTTATATTACTGATGAACTGGGCGCAGTTAATGCAAGTGGAAAAAGCATGTGAAATTTCTACTTTCATGAGAGATATTATCATTAATGTGAAACATTATATTTAAAAATGTGCCGTTTCACTATTTTCAATCCACGGTAAACAGAACCGACAAATTACCAGTGAGACACATTTTAAAACACAGACACATTTTATGATTAAAAACCAGACTGGGTTTTGTTAAAATTGTTACATGTAAAGAAACGACATTGGTAGACAAAATTCAAAAAATACAAAATAAATAAAAGTGAAACAAACAGGACAAAAATGTTTTGTCAGCTTCCAAACATTTCTCCACAGTCTCCATTGACAATATTCACATTTGACATCAATACTGTTGATAAATGAACACAAAGTAACTGTTAGGTGACATTTTTTCAGCACGTCTAAATGAGTGTACAAGTGTGCATGTCCACAAACGCATGCAGGTGTTTACAGATTAACTGGCAAAATGACCCATGGATTAAAAAAATCTTTCTTTTGTGTGTGGACCTGGGGGGGTGGGGGTCGCATAAATGCTATATAAACCAAGGTTGGAACGGGCGGGCGGGGTCAGGGTGGGGTCCTGCAATCTGATTGGTTAATTTGTTTTCAAAGCTAACTATTCTTTATCTACCGTTAAATTCAACCGACATGTCAAAGATACAAAAAACAACAAAGAAACGGAACATGTGAGTAGAGAATATGTCTAGTTGTAGACCAACTGTTCCACACAAGAAATCTACACCTACAAACCACAGAGCCATGCCTTCCCTCTGCTCCCCCCACCATGCATCACATACACTTTGCACTAACACAGAGGTCAGACACAATCCAGTACACGACATCGTAATCTCTAGAACAATGCATGCTCTCATGTTTTTCACGTGCCCAAACAACACAGATATATTTTAATTTTTTTTTTTTGCAGATTTGTTAACATTGCACATTATCTGTAGACTAGCTAGTGCAGGTGAAAGTAAAAACTTAATTAAAAGTTCTTTCTTTTTTGTTTAAAGAAATGGTTGCTTGAGTCAAATATTACAATAATCACACTGCAGAGTTCAGTGGTTCTCAACCTTTTTTTTTTTTTTTAGCTCATCGCCCCTTAAATAGGAGATTTCATCACAGGTTACATATGTTTACAAAGTGTAACCAGTTCAAGGAAAGAGTGAATTACTTCCCTTGTTTTCTTGAATATTTTTTAAGAAGTAAAACCATCGAGCAATTCACAAGAAATAAGTCTAAGAGACCACAGCTATCCTAGCAGGCAGGGGTTGAAAGAGTTAGCATAGTAGCATAGTAACATATCCAAATTAGCGCTAAACACAGAGTACAGTTGATCACCACTATCATTGGGATTAACCTACTGAGGATCAGGAATGCCTGTACAAACTTTAATGAATGCATCTAGTTCGTGTAACCAACCAATGACCAAGGCTAATAATAACAACATTAAGTGTCTACAGCCATGCTAGCAGCTCTAGGGCTGTAACTTAGCTGCAGTGTTGTTTTGAGCTAAATGCTAACATGCCTCTGTTTAAAAGGTATAATTTTTAACCTTTTAGCCATTCTAGCTCAGTGTATTAGTATGCTAACACTTGGTAATTAGCACTAAACATGAATACAGTTGAGAGTGAAGGGAATGTCATTGCCATTTCAAATTTTGCTGCTACATGAAAAATTAGGACATCACCCAAGTCGGTAGGGTTCATCCTCTGGGAGCAATGATTATTCCACTGACTAGCATGGCTAATAAAAAGCAGTTAATTAAAAAAATAAGCAGATTCCTCTAATAGAAATATGTTTTCTCTCACTTCCTATTTTGTGATCTCCTCTGGGGATGCCGACCCTCAGGTTGGGAACCACTGAACTATGCAACCAAGGTAAGATCAAACTGGGTTCACAAAGGTGACAGGTACAGTAAGTGCTTTAAAGGTTGATTACATACATCTAAAAATGGGGTCATTGGAGATGGCTTCAGCATGCAACTCAAGAAAAGAAAAAAAATAACAAGAAGCCAAATGATGGCGAGTTTATAGTCAAATCGCTTTTCTGATAAACAAGTGCACTGCTGGAATTTTACTAAGATAAAAGCAGAGGAGGGAAACCTGCTTCGACTGGTCTACCCTGCTTCCCATCCATTTAAAAGTGCTGTAAACACAATTCAAACCAACCATGAGTGTTTACAGCAGAGACACATTTTGAATCTCCAGGAGCGTAAGGGATTGTGGGTGGATGTTCAATGCAATGGCACAAAGAAAGCAGCTGTTAATCATTTTCATTTTGTAGTCATATATAATAAAACTTCAAATAATGCAGGGGGTAATGGATTTTGTTTGGCTTGCCTCTCACTGAAACACTCACAACAGAAAACAAGCTAACGACCGCATTATACATTTTACCTCAGGTAGGTGCCTCCTGGCATTTTTTAAGGTATGAGAGGCACCTTATGATAAGAGGGGAGAACAACTGTGCACAACACAGGTCAAAGGCACAACACTGGACACAGACGAAGGGAAACAACACCCAAGGTGCTTTGCAAAAGGCCCAGAGAACAACAAGGGAGAAAAAAAAACTGTTCCTCGATGAGACGTTTGGGCATTTTCAGGCAGCACGCGGTCTGCTCACGACTCCGACTGGAGTAGAATAAAACTGCACAACACACGCTTGAGAGGAAAAAAAATAAAATAAAATAAAACGACAAAGAAGAAGTCACATCAAAGTCTGAGCTCTGAGGCCTGACTGAACATGGTCAGGGAGCATGACAACAGCAAAGGTACATTTTTTTTTTTCCCCATTAAACGCATTCTTTTTGTTCATGCTTGATATAACATAACTGCATCAAATATGCTCTTTATACAAAGGGCGATGTATCAAAGTGATCAATGCCAGTGATAGGGTGTGGGTCACGTCAAGACTGGATGCTCCTGGTTAAAATGTCTGCACAATGGGCATCAATGAGATGTTTCGATTTTCCATCTGATATGTGTAAATATGGCTCGTACTGTGCATCGAGTCGCTCATGTGACGAGGCTGCACTCACACCAGTAACAACATTATATTCACATCAGCTGATATTTGTAATTAATTCATCAGCTCTAGTCGTTTGTGAAGCAGAAATGCCACAAAAATTCAGTTGTCAGCTTTTTAAACGTGAGAATTTGCTGCTTTTCGCTGTAGCACGTCATTGTAAATTCTATATTTTTGGTTTTTAGACTGTTTGAAGACATTTAAAGACCTCACTTTCAGGCTCTGAGAGATTAAGTGATAATCATTAGTTGCAGCCCTGTGGTTCAGTGACTGCTAAGGGCTGCAAAATATGATTATTTTCATTACAGACCAATCTGCTGATTATTTTCTTGATCAATATCATTGTTTTGTGTATAAAATAACAGAAAATAGCAAAGAATGCCAAATCCAAGCTGTAATAGTCCAAGGAGACATCTTCAGTTGTCTTATCATATATAAAATATTCTAGATACAACAGATATAAAACTGAGAAAAGAAGGAAATCCTCACGAGAAGCTGAAATCAGTGAGTGCGACCTTTCTGATTGATAAATGATTATTAAATATATAATATAAGAAATATAAGAACTAACTGTTGATGAATTTTCCGCAGAACGACAAATAGTGCCCGCTCTATTAACATTTAAAGTAGAAGTCAATTCACTTTTCTTGCACAAAACTCAAACGCTCTTTCATGTTACTTATAAATAATTAGAAAACATATATTTGTATGTATTAGGCCTGATAGTCATTAACTTTCACGGGCAGTGATTCAAAGGTCCAGACCCAGGCTAGTGTTTCCTGTATTTGCATGTTACTCCAATGTTGTTACAGGTGTTAAAAACAGCACGATCACACAGCAACTAAATGTCAAGTATATTCCAGAGAAATATACTTTAGCCAAGTTAGTTTCCATCTGCTGGCACAGAAAAAAAAAAAAAAAAGTCACATAACATCTGAAATAAAGGCTCCTCTCTGAAGCTCAGAAAGCGGAGGACACATTTCCCATCTGGCAGGTTCACTGACAGTACGTGAATTTGTGTGATAAATGCAGGCTCAGGTATCTCAGGGCTTTAAGCGCGAGGAGCACTATTCAGCTTTGCGCCACAGTTGCTACAGGTGCTGCAGAATGTAAGACAACACAGTCATTAAGGGTGTTAAGTTGAGGGGCGGCAACAGAGGCAGCTGCAAAGTGAGTGAGTATTGGCATGAGAGCAGCACGAGGCCAGGGAGGGAGGGGGTGTCTCAGGGTTTTGAGGCAGCATACAGACTGGCCACAGTCCAATCCCCTGCCACGCCACACTTGTCTGGGCAAAATGGCAACAACAGTAGTTTTCCTTGTCCCTAATTACAATTTTAAGATATGCAAGAGATCGAAGTAGGATATTTAAGAGAAAAACTCAGTGACAAGTGTTTTTTTTTTTTTGAGTAACACTACAGAAAACGTGCAGCTGAAAAACTTGTGATACTTCAGTCATGGACAGAAAGCAGAGAGGCACTGCATACACATACTCACACCTGTGCGAGCGGGAAAACTGGTTATGAAAACTGATAATTTCTCCATCATTTAAATAGACTCACTCACCAGAATATGTAAATATATGACAACTATGATACAGAAATCAATAATTACACCATTTGCATTCAATTTTTCATATAATTTCATCATGTAGCCTATATAGATTTATATAGATTCCTCACATGCCTTGACAAATTGTACATAGGTGTAGTCTTTTTGAGTCATTTCTTTTGTTTTGCGCTAAAATATCCCAAATTTTCTCCCTGCGGGAATAGATCGGATCGAGCCCAAGAACAGGAAACAGGAGGAGCGGGATGCCGTGATCTTCCAGCAGCGCCATCGCCGCGCCGAGCCAAGACAGGGCGTCTGTAAGGATGAAAATCTGTCACTTGATTAAGCTGTTTCTAAAAGACTCAGGAGAGTAGAGGAAACGCTGCCTCAACCAGAGTGATCGGACTCTGCGTCACGCTGCCTGCGGCCGCTCCGTCTTATCCTCCACCTCTGGACCTCCTGGCTCGGTTTTGCTGTGCCGCAGCGCGCCTCATACATCGGCCGAGGAGTCTGGAGTCGCTCGCTCCATGAACAGATTCAGGTAAAGAGAGAGGCTCAGTCAGTGGGGTTGTGTTCATTCCTTTATGTCCTTTGAGAGTCCTGAGGAGATTTTCTGCTAAGTCGACAGAGCCAGATGTACAAGAGCGAGCAAGTATCCTGTCTGTTAACAGCGATGATGATGATGAGGATGCTGATGAGGATGATCATGTATATTAGCTCTGTGCTGGGCGTCCATCCACCGACAACAGGAGGCTACAATCAGCACCGCAGCCCGCATCGCCGTGACACTGACCATCAAGAAGCTGCTATGAGCAGCACAGGAGGGGAGGGAGGGGGCATCAGGGAGCCCCCGCTGTGGAAAGGCACACCAGAGGAGGAGGGGGGAGG
>NW_019524870.1:1027857-1057363 GCF_002814215.2 Seriola lalandi dorsalis
GGGGGAGGGGGAGAAAATGTTCATGTTGTTGTTTTGTTTTTGTTGATAAAATGATATTTAGCTGAGGAGCTGGGTCTCTTCACATCCGTGAGCCTCGCTCCTGAAGGATCTGAGGACACAAGGAGAAATAAATCAGAGGAAAGATGAACAAAGCTCTAAAGCTGAAGCTGAGTGTCGTCGGTTTTCACAGTCAGTTTGCTGAAGGTAGTTAAAAAGGACCAAACTAATGCGATCCAAGTAATTTATTCTGTCATTTATCAAGGAAAAATGACAAATATTTTCTGGTCCAAGCTTCTTAAATATGAGGCTTTACTCTTCTTCTCTTTTATATGACTGAAAGTCTTTGGGTTTCAACTCTTGATGATTAGTCCTGATGGCCATTTTCCACTATTTTATACACTAAACAATTCAATTAATGATCAGATTAATCAACAAAGAGACGATTGTTACTTTCAGCATCACTTGTGATTTTTCATGTTTTTCTTTTTTATCAACAAATCCATTAACCAACAACGTGTTAGTCCGTCTCCCAGCACTCTCTGACTTCTCTACTCTGTCTGTGATCTCAGCTCTGAGCTCACAAAAAGAAAAATGCTTCATTAATTTTCATAAACAGATGGCCACTGCAGTTTTGGTGCAGTGGTTCCTAACATTTCTGCCTCACTGTTTGACCCCTCATCACATGTTGTTGTCAGAGGAGATGTAAGCAGCATGAGTTTCCCTTCACAGATTTGTTTATCTTAAAGACCTGAAGATGTAAAACTAACCAGTATTCTGTAAGATTAGACACAATTCAGAAAAAATAAGATTATTTGTTGTAACTTTCCATCCTTCTCTATCCTCTTAATCACCTCCCAAGCCCTCACATTTATCCTGCAACCCCTTGAAGGGGTATCAACCCCCAGGTTGGGTCCTACTGTGGCTGGAGGACGGTGCATGTGGGACTGGGTCAAAATAAACTACAGTGTGTAATAAGAAAAATACAAAGTACTGGCAGGCTTATCCTTTAAAGTGGCTCACTCACCTTGGCCTTCTCGGTGGGCTCGATGACGATGCCGTTGGTGGAGTTGTTGAGTTCCCGGGAAACTACACATAGAAACTCTGCCTGATCCTCGTTTCCATAGTTATATGAGGAGCCGATACTTATAAGCTGAGGATGTGCATAAGAAAAGTACAAAAGACACAGCAAAGTTACCTCTATGGAAGAAAGAACGTTTCTTCAATTTTTCATGAATTTCAGCATCCTCAAATCTTCATTCTGGACAATACAGCTACTTTTTTTGTTTTTGAGGAATAAATAACAGTAACAGCTGGTGACCACATGCACCAAAACACATTATATATACAAAAAAAAGCTGTGATTCATTTTTAAATCTCATGAACTAATTATATTGAGTGCTAATGCACTGCATATTCAGACACATTTCAGTCAATAAAATTAAAATGAGACTCACAGTTGCTGTTTTTTGGTGATAAATGTCTCAGAATCTCATGGTAATATATTCTGGATGCTTTAGGCCTGTGTCCAAACCAAAACAACTAACGCAGAAACTGAAATACGACAACTGAAAAAAAAAAAAAGGCCTCATTTTCTGCACCTGCTCGAACTTCCAACCGTCCGACATGGTCGAGACCATCTGTGTGAGTTCCTCCTCTTGGCACTGTAGTACTCGATACACATGCTTCACAGGGCCCTGAGGGACAGAGCGAGCGACACACACACACACGGATTGTCACTAAAACAACATCAATCATCTGCACACAAACACTTGAACAAATAAAAAGCTATTTTGGAGTATTTGCACTAGAAGAAAGTCTGATTTACAGATTTATCTGCCAACTCTATTCTCAGTCGTCTGACCTGTTTCTTTTTTTTTTTTGGGTCTGTTTTCTGTACCTGAGACGTCCGGTTCTCGTTGTCCCGTATCCTCTCTTTCACCAGCCGCACCAGTGACGCGATGTTGTAGAACTCAGCTTCCTCGAGAACCCCTGAAACACAAAACAAACAGATCATCAGACATCTCTGTTTGGTGAACTGTTTTCCCTCTGCATGATGTTTGCAGCAGGGATCAAGACGTTTTACCTTCCTCTGCCAGATTTTTATCCATGATCAGTTTTCCGTGCCGAAGGTAATTCAGGATGGGGCCGAAGTATGTGGGGTCCCTGTCGATCAGGTAGGCTCCCGTCTCGTCCTGCAGGAACAGAAAAAGGAGAAGCATGACTTCATCGCCACCAAAATCCAGTATGAGCCTGATCGCCTGAAAGAAGAAACTATGTCACTTTGCCTTCACGCAAAGTCTCAAGTCAGACTTGAACGTTTTTAAATCTCCAAAATACATTGATCATTTTATTAATGTCATTGTTGTCACTGGTTAACCTGCTGCTAACTCACCCTGACTGTTTTATTCATGTCTTCCTGCTGCTGCCGTATGTGTCAAAACATGGTTATAATCAGTATTTATTAGCTGTGTTTTGTTGCTTCATGCCACTTGCACAAATAGTGGATATCATACTATTGTACTGAAGTTTTGCTGTTTCCTCTTGCACCGTCATGACGATGCTCATGTTATTGCTGTAGCCGTCTTTATGGCGTCTTGTTGTGTCCTGTTCACAACATCTCACCAAAGGACTGCAGCTGAAAACCAGACAGCTGGCGAACACTGGCACATTTACAGAAATGCTGAATAATGTGTGTCACCCTTATAAATAAAAACCTTGGTAGTTTAGTGACCAAATTTAAGTAAAGTCAGCAGACATACTGTCAACTGATTTGTTCAATCTCTCAAGTTTTGAAATTTGTATCTGCACAAAAAATCTAGTCTTGAGAATGAAAGAGTACAAGGTTTTCCTGTGATGAGTAGATGACGAATTAAACAAAATCCAAACGCAATAAATATATGTTCTTTGCTATATAAAATAAAACCTCTGCTCTCTCTCCCTGAAGGTTAATGTTTTATTTTATAAAAGGATATGCATTTTTCATGCCGTTAGCAGAGGTTTGTCTCTGGCCCACCACAGCTGCAAAATGCTGCAGGAAACAGCTGGGTGCTAATTGGAGCTGAAATGATATGTCAATTGATTAGTTGATGGACAGAAACTTAAATCGGCAACTATTTGATTATTGATGGATCGCTCAAGTCAAACATTTTCTGGTTCTATATTCTCCAGTGTGTAAATACACTGACTGTTGGTCAATGCCTGAAAGCATTATCATTTGGACTGAGGGGTAAAATATTTAAAATATTATTCAATCACCAGTTATCATGGAGAAAACAGAGAAAGTCATCTTAAAGCTGGATTACCCGCTGCACAAGCAGAGCCACTGCCCAGGAGCAACAAACCCCCAAAAAACTTTTTATTAAATATCATATGGGCCTATATAATCGTGTTAATAGCATTTGTAAGAAATTTGCATCACTTAAATAGAATATCAAGTAATCAAGTAATCGTATGTAATAATAATTGTGTATAATAATCAACTGTTTGGTAGAAAAAGGGCCATCATTATTTTCGAAGGCAAAGTTAACATTTCTAATTGTATTTTGTTGTTGTTTTTTGACTGACCAACAGCCAATAACACAAAGATGATGAGTCTACTGTCATAAAAAACTGGGAAAATTGCAAATATTCAAATGAAGCTGGTACTACCAGTTTGGACATTTGCTGACATTTGCATGAGTTAAATTATTGACCAAAATTATTGTTGTCGAAAATTAATCGATCAGCTAATCAATACTGCTCTAAGTAGCCTACAAGTTGGTTTCTGCCATGTTAAAATCCTAACATAAATTTAGCGGCTATTTTCTTGTTTTTATGAATCTATATAACGATTAAAACCAGAGACATTATTGTGACTGTTACGAGCACATGGACTCACTTTGTCAGAGTCCAGGTCTGGGTCTTCTTGACACAGTCGGAACAGGAAGGATTTGGGGTCCCTGCACAGTGTCTGTTTGGTCGTGATGAAGTAGGTCCCACCGACGTTAAGCCGGACCCAGCGTGAGCCCGGCTTGTCCACCGGTTCGGACGGGGAGCTGGGGTTGCTCTTCGCCGGGAATCCGAACACCGACCTTCCTCCTCCTCCGCTGCCGCCGCCGCCGCTCGACACCCCGCCGGGACTAGGCTGGCTGCTCCGCGGAGGAACCATGAGAGTGGGCGAAGCCAGGCGCACGGAGCCGCGCACATCACGGTGCTCGGGCTGTTCTATGGTGCCAGTACCGCTCGGTTCCACAACATGCAGTTCAGCCATGTTTTTTCTTCGCCTATAAAACACTCACAGCAGCCGCACGATTAGCTAACGACACACTGCGGGGAAACAGCCTCTCTCCACCGAGTTGTAAACACAGCGAGCTTATTTTTCTCCGACGGGGAGGCTGGCATCAGGGCGTTGCTGCTCACACTCGACCGCCTCTGCCCCCAACGCCGAAGATTAAGACACAAATATGACTTTCAGAGGCCGAACGATGTTAGCAGCATCGCGTTTAATGGTTTCTTCACAGGATAAATTGGTCATTCTTGTCTATTCAAACGTTAATCACAGAAAGGCAATCCTTCCGGGTTGTAACGTGATTATTGTTTACTTCCGCCATGTCATGGTTTTTCAAAATAAAAGCTTTTCAAGTAACTGCAAAATTAGCTGCGATTGCTGCAAAAGCAATTAGGGGGATTTTAAACACTTGTTTCTGAAACTGGGATTTATTTTGCATGTCATGTACGCTAGGCAGCATCTCTTCATAGGAGTACTTACTGCATGTGTAGCTACATGATTCAGGTGACAGATGTTTTATGTCAGTTATGGAGTCACTAACAAATACATCTTCCCCTGATTCTTCACGATGTTCAAGATGTTTTTGTGTTTGTCTGTCATAAATCTCAATAAAATAAAATAAGAGACACAATGTAAATATTTGGTTCTACAGGTGAATTAAATTTCTAGTCTGCCAGTGTGTCAAGCAATCCAGCGGAAAAACCACAAGGACCACAAAGTATCTGTAATGACCTTTAAGCAACTGTTCAGCTGCTTTTACTGTAATACAATGGTATAGCTTGTTCTCAGAGTGGAGTAGTGCTCACTCAGCAAACATGCTGTGGATATGAAGGAGGTGAGATATGGATTAAGGAGACCATGGAGCCAAGAGCTGAAGACATTCATTTTAATTTAGAGAAAATTCTTGAAAAACTGGTTATTTTCTCTACTAATCAGTGTGTAAGTGAAATGATTGAAATACATGTATAGTGTTATTGTTGGATGCTGGTAAACATCTAGAGAAAATGCAGGAGAGGAGGATAATAGGTTTCGGATGGTGGGTGGAAAGAAAAAGATTTACTGAATGTATACTGTACATTTGTAACTGAAGGTTAATGTTCAGTTAATCAGTTAATTGCTTAGTCTATAAAATGCCAGTTTTTACAAGTCCAAGATGACGTCTTTAAATGTCTCATTTTGTCTGAGTAACATTTCAAAACTGAAAGATATTAAATTTACAATGAAATAAAAAAACTTTTTTTGAATGATTATTTGAATTTACATGTGAGCAGCATGCTGGAGATTGTTTCCTTGTGGGCATAAAGCTGGTGTACTGTTAACATACAATGTAAAGGTGAGGGACAATGAACTGGCATGACAGCTGAATAAAACAAATTTAATTTTTCCAATTAATTTTACTTTGGTTGTTGCAAATGAAATAGGAAATCTGACCATATTTGATTTTTTATTATAAAGCACTTTGAGCTACATCTCTTGTATGAAAAGTGCCCTATCAATAAAGATTATTGTTGTTGTTGTTGTTGTTAAAACTTTGAAGTAAAATTACAGCTGTAGAAGAGACGAGCCAGTCAGTGATATTGTAGCGTCATATTTAACCTGTGGGGGCGGTGTTGCGCCGTTACTGCGTAGACTACAGTAATAGAAGAAGAAGAATTTAACCAGCGGTGGGCGCGTTACTGCTGCTGCTGCTGCTGCTACTGTTCGCTGTTGTTTTGTTGTGGACACGGCTGACAGGTACAGTACTAAGAGCTGGGCTGTAATCAAGGTTTCGTTTGCTGACTTACATTATTGTTGCTCTTTAACGAACGGTATGTGTCATTCAGCGGAAGCTAGCTCGCAGTTAGCATCCTCCAGGCTAGTTCATTTTAATGGAACTGGCTGTTCAGCTAGTTAGCCTGCTGCTACTGTTAGCATGGAATAACGTCACCTGCATCACTATGACCTGGTGAGAGAGGATGGTACATGCATGTCAGCTTTAAAATCGCCTTTTGAGACAATTTCTGAATTAGATAAGCTATTGACGAGGTCTGTCAGTATGAGCCAGTCCACTAATGTTGATGTGAACTGTAATGGGGGTTAGCTAACCTCTTTTAACACAGTGTACCTGGAAAGTCTTCAAAAGCACCAGGTTCTTAATAGGAACCCCGTAATAAAATGTGTTGTCGTTTCAGCTGCCTGAGCCATGAGTGAGTTCAGGATCCACCACGATGTGAACGAGTTGCTCAGCCTGCTTCATGTCAGAGGAGGCGATGGAGCAGAGGGCTACATAGACTTACTGCAGAAACACAGGACTCCCTATGTCACCACTACAGTCTCTGCTCACAGTGCCAAGGTGGGAAAAACACACGTAACAATGCTTTAATGCATGACAAAATTAACCATAATGTCCAGAGATGTCCTGGTAGGAACTGTCTTTTTAATAGACATGTATTATTGTGTAGGATGTTAATTATTCCTTGAAAAGAGTTGCAAGCCTGAGAAAGTCATGCATAGATAGCAACATGTGCATGTTTCCCATCATTCAAATATAAATAAGCCAGTAATGTATAAGAAGCAGAACAGTGACAGACTTTAAATCAGGTTTAAGTAGTATATTACTGTGAAAATGATTTGTCACACCTCTTGTATTTCTTACTGTTTATATTGGCTTCATATTGACTGTTCTGTCTTTTTCAGGTCAAATTAGCAGAGTTCTCTAAAACCCCTGAGGACTTCTTGAGGAAGTACGAGGAGCTGAAGTCCAAAAATGTCCGCAACCTCGACCCTTTGGTCTATCTGCTCTCCAAACTGTGTGAGGATAAAGAGGTAATAAATCCTTAACAAGCTGATCATTTATGGTTTTGTTTGTTTTTACTTAATAATCAGATTAATCTGTTTCACCAATTGGTTTCATGAATTTGAAGTTATTATGATGCAAAGAACGATCGCTGTGCTTTCATATGATTGTCTTGCATTTCTTAACAATGGGAGTCATGTTAACAGACAAGTGAAAGATACCAGAAATGTATTCATTGATATCAGGCCCATAGATTTCTTCCAGGTTAAATAAAGTTGAATGATAAACTGAACCATAGTAGTAAATTCTCACTCTATCTCACATCACATCTTTGTTGTGACACTTTCGTAGACACTGCAGTTTCTGCAGCAGAATGCCAAAGAGAGGTCAGAGTCATCCGCAAACACAACTTCAACCACAACCACCAGTTACACTCTGCCTCAGACCAGCACCAAGATGTCCATGCAGGAACTTGATGAGCTGCGGAAGAAGCTCGGCAACGTGACGGCCAGCTCCAACGCTCCTCTGGTGAGCTGCAGCATACGCAGATCCAGTGTGTCTGAAGGTTAGGTTGGCCCATCAAACACTGGAGGATGTGACTTGAAAGAAACAAATAGATAGATGGAAAAAAAGAGAGTAGGATCTGATGAATCCAAGTCCAGTATTCCTTTTCATTTCTCTCTGTTTTTTGTCTCCACCAGCTCCTGAGGGAAATATCTGGCTCTTTAGCTGTTCTCTGCTGCTGAGCAGGGAGTGTGCTGTGGCTTTTTAGAGCTTTTTCTCTGAAAATAGCTGCTGCTTCAGTTGAAAATGATGCTATCAGAGCAGTGAGAGTGAAGCAGAACAGTAAAGTGGTGGTCCAGACGGATAAATACTGTTGATAGACATTATGAAGCTCTGTAAAGCTGAGTGGAAATGCAGATTCAGAATGGATTTAAAGACTCACCCTGTAGTGGAACCAGTCAGTGCATCAGACGCTGCCTGTAATTCACTGGTCTGTCTTTGTGATCACAGCCTGCTGAAGTCACACGGAAGATGCTGAGGGACAAACACAACAAAAAGAACCCCACCCAGCCCAACCCGGTGTTTCCTAACTGGGTGTACGACCGTCCTGCTCTCCTCGGAGACTTCATCACCAGCCCCACCCCTCCAGGAGATCCACCTGTGGCCATCGGTAAATCATTTAAAAACTTGATATTCATCTCTGCTGTAGCTCAGTGTATTCCATCATTATTCCAGAAAATGATGTGTTTGTTGTTGTTGTCAGGTACGATGCCCATGGCCACTCAGGAGCAAGCTCTGGTGGAGGATCTGCTGTTTGTCCTGATTGGAGTTGATGGGCGAGACATCACAGCTCAGCCTGTGCTGGGGAGGCAGAACCGCTCCTTCATTGTTGATTCAACACTGGACATGTCTATCAAAGAGCTGGTCAACAGAATATTACCAGTCGCATCGTATTACTCCACTATAACACGGTGAGTGTGCTGACATACCTGACATATCCGACTGTTACAGATGAAGAAGTGTTAAATGGTGGCGTTGTATTTGTCCCTCAGTTTCATTGAAGAGAAGTCGTCCTTTGAGTACGGCCAGGTGAACCACGCCCTGACGGCGGCGATGAGGACCCTGATGAAGGAGTATCTGATCCTGGTCACTCAGCTGGAGCACCTGCAGCGGCAGGGCCTGCTGTCCCTGCAGAAGCTCTGGTTCTACATCCAGCCCACCATGAGGACCATGGAGATACTGGCGTCTATCGGTACAAGTCTGAACATGAGCACTGGCATCAAACCGTTTCCTCACTACTGAAGTTTGTTTGGAGCTAACTCCTATGCAGTAACAACAGTTATTGTAGCTTTCAGCCTTGTGTGTTGTTGCGATATGATTTGACTGACTATGACTAAAAATGAAACTGCTGCTATCATGAACAGTACGCTGAGACAAACCCCCACTGAAAATGTCTCAGTCCAATGTAGGTTTGAAAGAAATAAAACTAAAAATTATTATTATTATTATTACTGTATTATTATTGTTAGAAATTACTATAGCAGATATTAACTTTTCCGTGTGGAAAGGAAGAAATACTACCTCCTTTTGTTCCACATCACCTTTTTTAAACCAAAATATTTTTTATGAGCAGATTCAACTTTACTTGTGTCCTCAGGAAACACTTTTTGTAGGTTATTTATAAGATCAAACACCTTTTTTGATGATAAATTAATTAATTAAACATGTCTGACAAGCCTGACCTGTTTTGCACTTACATTTATACATAAACCGATTCACAAATGTATGTTAATATCGGCTGTTAGTTTGGAAAACATGCATTTAGTCCGTATTGGTGCATCCCTTCAGTTTGACAGTTGTCCTTGAACACAGCATCTTCTCCACATGAACAGCAGCTGCTCATTCTAGCCACCAGAGGGCGCTCTGGGCTAGATAAATACAGAACTGTCAAATGCACTCACATGTTGATATTTACTGCAGCTGATGTACTTCATCTCTAAATTAACAAAATAAAACTAACACCATGTTTAATGTGGGAAGATTCTTTACAGTTTATTCCACACACAAACGCCTGACATTTACTGCTCAATGTTTCAAACACAGATGCAGATGTAGTCACTCGGTTACACCTCTTTAAATATTGCTTCTTTTCTGCTGTTTTTTTTTTTTTTTTTTTTCAGCGTCCTCAGTGGACAAAGGAGAGTGTATGGGTGGGTCAACACTGAGTCTTCTCCACGACCGAACCTTCAACTACACCGGCGACAGCCAGGCTCAGGAGCTGTGCCTCTACCTCACTAAAGCAGCCAGCGTCCCTTACTTTGAAATTCTTGAGAAGTGGATCTACAGAGGCATCATCAAGGATCCATACAGGTGCAGCTGCTCCCACGATATAGACTGATGTTTGAAATAACAGTCAGGACTTACACACTTATACCACTGCGTCTGCTTTGTGTTTAAGTTTATCTTGATATCTGTCTCGCCCATATTTTCGTACTCACAGTGAGTTCATGGTGGAGGAGCACGAGCTGCAGAAAGAGAAGATCCAGGAGGACTATAACGACAAGTACTGGGATCAGAGATACACCATCGTGCAGCATCGCATTCCCTCCTTTCTACAGAAAATGGCAGACAAAATATTAAGCACAGGTAAACAACAAAACACATGTACAACATTTAAGGGCCTTTTTTAGAAGATCAAATTATTTCTGATAAATGTTGTAGGAAAATACCTCAATGTGGTGCGGGAATGCGGCCGTGATGTGACGTGTCCTGATGCAAAGGAGGTCCTGTACACGCTGAAGGAGAGGGCCTACGTGGAGCAGATAGAGAAAGCTTACTACTACGCCAGCAAGGTCCTGCTGGACTTCCTCATGGAGGAGAAGGAGCTGGTTTCACGCCTGAGGTAAACGGTTAATGCTGTTTGCTTTTTTAACAGAAAGAGGTTGAGTCCTGTATGGAAGCATCTGCATTTGTTATGCTTCTCAAATTAGTTATAATAATAAAAATAATAATAATAACATGTATTAATCTCATATTCATCCATGACGCTAAAACTATATGTCCCTGTTTAACAATCCCTTGTTTAAAATCAGATCCATCAAGCATTACTTCTTGATGGACAAAGGTGATTTCTTCGTGCACTTCATGGACCTGACGGAGGAGGAGCTGAAGAAGCCGGTGGACGACATCGTCCCTCCCAGACTAGAAGCTCTCCTGGAGCTGGCTCTGAGGATGAGCACGGCCAACACAGACCCCTTCAAAGACGACCTCAAGGTGAGTGGAAATCAGATTATATACTAGTTCTTCTTACATTGAAGTTTACTGATCAGAGTTGGAGGGGCAGGATCATAAATATGAATCTGTGGTCCATCTGCTGGTCATAAGGATCATTTTTATGACAGATAGATACAAACAATTAAAAAAAAGCTAACGACGCAAGTTAGTGTAAACTGTGTTTCCGATCTGTTCTATTTTTACATTGTACAGTAGCTGTATTAAAGCTGCTATAATCAACATTTTTATATTGATGTCTGATAAAATGATGACTTGTATTTGAAAGCAGAAACATCTTTCAGCTCACTGTTTTAGTTTCCTGGATGCAACTTTACTGATTTAGTTCACTTGTGTAAATACTTTTGGTTATTTAGTGGTTACCAATCTGGGGGGTGTGGACCCCCACAAGGGTTTGCAAGATATTGTGAGTGACTGGATAATTTAACCCACTCAGACCTCTGAGAAATATGAAAATAAAGTGAGAAAACTGTTTCCTCTTTGGTTGATGTGCTCAAAATTTTTTGTTGTAAGGCACAAGCCAAAAAAGTTGGGAACAGCTGATGAAGGTGATCCCTCTCTATGTTCTCGATTAAAATATAATAAATGACTTTCATATACTTAGTCCTGCTTGGGACAAAATTCTCATATTGGTCATGATTGTGAATTTATTTTTCTCGCAGGCTCAGGGGGAATTTTTTTAGTATCAAGTCAAGTTTATTTTTAAAGCCTGATGCATTTCTCAAAAATGTAAGACATAAAGATAAAAGTGGAATAAATCTCTACTAAGAAAATTTGAAGTGACATGGTACTACAGGAAAACAAAAACTCCAGTATTGAAAAGTGCAGTATTCTTGCTCACAGGCTTATCTCATGCTCTATTAGTCATGCGATTTCACACGAATTAATGATTGAACTTCCTGTGCTCTCTTCACAGATTGACTTAATGCCTCACGATGTCATCACTCAGCTGCTGCGGGTGTTGGCTATCGAAACCAAACAGGAAAAGGCCATCATCAACGCCGACTCGACGGACGCGGCCCTCAGCGGGCTGGAGGCCTTCTCCTTCGACTACATCGTCAAGTGGCCGCTCTCGCTCATCATCAACAGGTTCACAGCTAAAGAAATTAATCACATCAATTGAAAAAATAATCAGGAGATTAACCGATAATGTAAATGAAGGTTAATGTTTTGAAAGTTTTGAAAACAAGACGACAAAAAAAAAACATTTGATCCCATCTTCTAGGAATTATATTTATACCTTTTGTGTCTGTAATTTAATCCCTAATGTTTGATTTTTCCTATTTGACGTGTCAGATTTATCATTTATATGAGCTTATGTATATTTAGCTTTACTATAAAACCATAGTATTCATTGTAAACTTTTCACCCTGACATTATGGTGTGTAAGTGAATCAGATGTGATAAAAATCTTACAGGATAAATTATTTTATGGACGTTAAAAAGCTGGGACTGTGAGAAGACTGTAAAGTACAAACAGAAATATAAGAATCTTCAACAGACTGCACGCAGAATTATAATTTCTCAGGCTTAAGATTTGTTAAGCGGCTGATTTTAGAGACAAATTGCAAAGTTTCTGGAAACAATGGAGCTCTACTGCTCACATGAAAAGGATATATCAGTTTTGGATACATAGATGGTAATTATTAGTGGCACACATTCATTATTGGTTCTGGTATTTTCACGATTTGTTGACAATAAGAAAAAGGTATAATATTGCCAGCTGTGTGATTTGTGTAATCAGTCATTGCATTGTATTGATTTTCCAGGAAAGCACTGACAAGGTACCAGATGTTATTCAGACACATGTTTTATTGTAAACATGTGGAGAGGCTGCTGTGCAACGTGTGGATCAGCAACAAGGATTTCAGGCAGTACTCTTTACATTCTGCTAAATGGTGAGCTGACGATTTAATGTGAGTTAATGTAAAAAAAAAAAAAAAAAACTCAGCCAGGAGAACGTCGCCTCACACACTCTGTTTAAATGACCGGTTCACAGGTTTGCTGCTGCCTTTGCCCTCCGCCAGCGCATGCTGAACTTTGTGCAGAACATCCAGTACTACATGATGTTTGAGGTGATGGAGCCCACCTGGCACATCATGGAGACCAACCTGAAAACAGTGAGTGTGAACAGTGATTGCTGCCCTGTCCCGATCGCTCTGCACTGTTTTTGTTCAAGCACAAGCCAGCTGACTGTTGATGTGTTTGTGTTGCTGCGCTCATGTGAGATGTTTTTCACGGTTTGATGATGAGACACTGAGGAAGGTCTCAGTTGTGCTGACCCTCTCTCTCCTCCCCCAGGCATCAAACATCGATGATGTGCTATGTCATCACACAAGCTTCCTGGACAACTGCCTGAAGGACTGCATGCTGACCAACCCCGAGCTTCTCAGGATCTTCTCTAAACTCATGTCTGTCTGTGTCATGTTCACAAACTGCATGCAGGTTTGTTTTCACGACGACTACCACAAAATGGTTTCTGCAAAACAACCAAAACTGGACTTGTGACATCTGTATTCTTTAACTATGCAACATGGAGGTTCAGCAGTTTCCATATACTTGTACTAAGATGTTTTTTTCTTGGCTGTTGTAGCGGTTCACTCAGACCATGAGGTTAGAGCGCCTCTCTCTGGAGCAAGGAACCATGGATGGTCCTCCCACTCAGAGCGAACACGCTGAGGAGGCAGAGAAGAAGAGGCTAACCACAAAAGTATTTCAAAACAATCACTGCCATGACCTTCTCCCCTCAAATAAACTGATATTTGAACAAGAATGCCGTGTACTGTAGGAAATGTTCAGAGTTCCAGAAATGTTCATATGTTATGAAAGGTCAGCACTTAATTCAAAACCAGAAAGTATTTCAACTATTGAACCACTGGCACAGGAGAACAAGAGCACTGCAGGTTTGGGGTCTACCATGTCTAACATTATATGTTTGTGTTCTTTTGCTGCTTCAGTTTTTAGCTGAGCATGCGGACACCCTCCAGTCAGACGCAGGCTTTGAAGCCACCATCAGCAAGTTTGACAGTAACTTCAGCATGTTGCTGCTGGACCTGCTGGACAAGCTGAGCATCTACAGCACCAATGACTGTGAACACAGCATGATCAGCATCATCTACAGGTAAAACCATGGGACCAAAGAGAGGTTTTTGTTGCCTGTATTAACCTGTACAATTACGTTACTTTATGTTACTACAACTGATGCCGGCCCCAGCTGATCATAAGGATGGGTATCAGGCTGATCCGGGTATATTTTAATGGATCACTGTGAAGGTGAAAAATAATTTGGGGGCACCGGTGACTGAAAGTTCAGACTCTGAGGTTTGCAAAATACACTGACAATGATCTGATGCTGATGTTATTATTGTATCAGTTGTCACTAATTTAAGATAATTCTGTGAGTAATTCTTAGAGTTGATTCTTGTATGTTGTCTGATGTAAGTGGTTTCTGTACTCAGCCAAAGATGTTTTGTGAGGGAAAACCCTCCACTCTGTAACAGCGCTGTGAAATCAGAGTGGACAGAGACTCTAGCTGATCACATCAATAATTTAAGAAAATCTACTTGATAGTTTTGAACTATAGCCTTCAGTGTTTGGATCAAGTAGCTCGTGAAAACTAAGAAAGGTCATATTAACTGTCTGCATCTGTTATTTCAATGTGCCAGTTACATATTTAATCATCATTTAGGATGATGATACAGACTCTGTATCAGCAGATACCTGATATTGAAGGACTGGGATTGAAATCGGGGCTTAAAAACACTTGATCAGGACATCCTTGACTTAAACCATGTTCCAAAGCAAACCTGGAAAAATTAAAAACATACAGTATTGCAAAGTATACATGTTAAATCGACATGTAGAAACACTGATGCCATCCTTTAAAACTGCACTTACTCTTTTTAGCCTCTTTTAGCTCATTATATAGGTTTAGCCCACAAACTCTTCTCTTATCAACCTTGTTTCCAATGATAAATGGGGCATTTAGCTGCTAAAGGAGGAGTTGGTAGAGACAAAAAAAGGCTAAAGCAAGAGTGAAAATTGGACTTGCATTAAACAGCTGGACTCATTTCATGTATCCCAGATGTCAGAGAAGCAACTGTTAGCTATCATGTTTACCATAAAAACTTAATAAGGTGATTATATGTCAGATATTGTATTTTCAGCTTGTTTCTTCAGCTTTAAAGGTGATGATACAAACGGAAAAGGTGGCAGAAAGATGATGGCTGGCTAATGTTATAACTTTAAATACAAATTCATTGTTTTTTATTGCTTTGTGTCCATAATAATTTTTCTAATTTGAATAAAAAATATTGTTAATATCTTTGTAAATTACTCTGATAATTTGGTAACTCAGATCTTGTAATTTCACAGGCTGGATTTCAATGGATTCTACACTGAGCGTCTGGAGAGGATGGCCATAGAGCGCAGTCAGAAAGCAGCAGCGTAGCGTGTCTTGCCTTCGTGTGTTTCAACGATCACCCAGCAATAAAGACGTCCTTTCCTCATGCCTGTCCATCAGTCCTACGCCAACCGCCCAGATACTTACCATAGAAACATCAGCTGTTGATTCACAGAGATGATACTTCAGTGTGTATATATTATATACTGTATGAAATGTAGAGTTAAACGTCTTCGTCTCTGCGGCATCATTTCAGTGCTTTACATGTAAATTTTAAGAACTGTGGAACTAATACGTTTCTTCTGCTCTGAACATGTAAGTCATGTCACTCCCTATGGGTAACTTATTGTACCTGTACAGTGAAAATGTATGTTTATATTGCACTTCATTAAAACAAAACTTTACTGAATGAATTGTGGCTCTTGACCTCTGCATTTGACTGCTGGCCATGTACCTCCAAGTTCTTCCTTGTACAAACCACAATGCAAAAAAGAAACTAAATAAATTGATGTAGACTTTCAATTTTAACTTAAATTATGTCTTTTCAGTGTTTAAGGTGGTATTATTTAGTAATGCGCTTAATCGTTGTCATTTCTCACTGGCAGGAAATCCACGTCAAGTTAACCAGAGACATACCGGAAATGTAAAGAGACCGACTTCAAAATAAAAGCGCGGAACTGTTGTCAAAATGCAGTACAAGTACAGTAATTGATAAACAGTTTGTATTTCCCAATATGGTAATTATAAGTGTGTATACTTTTATTGTATAAGAAAGATATGCTTGTTTGAAGCCAAAATGAGTTCATTTCTGCGCTTCTTTAACGGATAATTTATGGGTTTTTATAGACATTATAAGGCTAAATCAGACTCCGTTGACAAAACAGTAATTTTACCTAACATTGCCTGGTAATTACGTTTTATAGAAACAGTTTACATTTGTGACCCTTGATATGAAATATGTTATGCTAACGGAAGTGGGGCTTTACGTATTTACTTTCGTCGTAGCTCACTTGGCCGTTTTTTCCGGTAAAATCTGTGAGGCAACGATAAGCGTTAACCGGAGGCGGAGCTTCAGCGGAAGCGCTGGCAGTGATGATGCCCGGTAGAGTAACAAGCAATGAGCGGCGGTAGATTAGAGGCGGTGGCCGGACAGAGCACTTCGTGATGGGAGACAAGATGTTGTCGCTGTGGCTGACGTGGGGTATGTATTTAACTTTAATCATTATTATTATTATTATTATTATGGAACATTTGTTTAGGTAGACTGATTAGAACAAGGTGCTTTAACAGTAAAAAAAAAAGCGAAGGATGTTTGACAGAAAAATTGTTATTAATGTTCATCCTCGCATTATAACGACATAAACTGCATTTTAAAGTTTGAATTTAGTGTAAAACTGCACGAAAAGTCTTTTTTGTTAAGACATGTGTTCGCTATAAAGACTGTCATAAATCAGGGAGTGTCGATGATTGTAATGCAGGATAAAACACAGTTCATTCCAGGGTGTCTCCAGCTCTTAAAGTCTTAAAAACTTTCAAAATTATTAAAAGGTCTTAAATATTTTTTGTGTCCTGCTGTAGACAGTAACATTAGATATAACTATGTGTACAGTATAGTAAGAACTGCCTGTAAAATCATCAGTGCTATTGTTCACGACCCTCTGACCTTATGTAAAATTCACACGTGGACCTTGAGTTAATTCGTTATTTTTAAATTAATAATAATCCATCCATCCATCAATTTTTTGCTGCTCCTCCAAGTCATGTTTAATGATTAATTAATGATATTATTAGGAATTATTATTGGGGACATACTGGCAATAATGTGATATAAATGTAAAAGAAACAATGCACTTGGTGAATAACGCAAGGCTTTATCATCTCTGCTGATTTTACTTTTAAACTTTATATGGTTGCAAAATATGTATTACATTACGTTATTATTAAAATACATTCTATGTGTATTAAAATGTCTTAAAAAGTCTTAAATTTAACTTGGCTAAGCTGCAGAAACCCTGTAATCCAGACGGTGTGTATATTGTACAAAGATATTTAGTATAAAGGGTGCTGTTTGTTGTGTGTAGTGTGCTTCATGCAGAGCTCTGGGTTGCTGTCTCATGTGGAGCAATATGAGGTGGTCAGACCTCAGAGACTGCAGGAGAGGCAGAGGAGGAGCCTGAAGGAAAACCAGGTGACTACGCCTCACCTGTACATCATTCAGCATTGGAAACACAACAAAGACTCCTCATTAAATACTAAATTTATAGTTGAAATTGGCAGTGGTGGAACGCAACAAAGTGCGTCAACTCATGTTCTGTTCTCAAGTTCAATATTTACATTTCAGAGAGAAACATCAAAGTTTTGACTATACTACATCTATCAGACAGTCATTAGTTTCTATTGTCTGACTAATACTGGATTTGTAAAGATATGTCAATATTAGAGAGTTTGCAAGTCTGATAATGATATATTGCCATGTGACTGATGGACAATCTTCTGCAGCTTTACCCTGATAAGGTGCAGTATGAGCTGGCCATTGAAGGGAGGAACCACACTATTTATCTGGAAAAAAACAGGTACACTATTTTTTTTAAATAGATTTTTTTTAAATTATCATTTCAGATCCAGATCCACAAATTTGTATTATAATATTTGAAAATATGAAACATCTTCTCTTGTTGTATTATTATTGTATTTTATAGTAATCTTATTGGGAGAGGCTACACTGAAACTCACTATTCAGAATATGGGAAACGAGTGACGACATCACCAAGTGAGGTAAGATTTTACTACATTTGAACTTACATCAGATGAATTAAAGAAAGACAAATTACCTCACCAGTCACTAAGTTCTGGTGTAGAACAGAATAGAATAGATTAGTTGAAAGTGATGGTTGATAGTCTGGAAATTCTATGTTTTTCTTTATTTTCTGAGATTTTATATTTAAAGAAATTTAATTAATCGATAATGTAAATGAACGTTAATCTTTTGAAAGTTTTGAAAACAAGAAGACAAAAAAAACATTTGATCCCATCTTCTAGCAATTATATTTATACCTTTGTGTCTGTAATTTAATCCCTAATGTTTGATTTTTTCTATTTGATGTGTCAGATTTATCATTTATATGAGCTTATGTATATTTAGCTTTATTATAAAACCATAGTGTACATTGTAAATTTTTCACACTGACATTATGTGTGTAAGTGAATCAAACGTGATAAAATCCTTATTTCCACCCAGGAGCACTGCTATTACCACGGCCATGTTGAAGGCGTGGTGGACTCTTCGGTCAGTGTGGGGATCTGTTCGGGCATTAGGTAAGAAAATCAGGATATTTTCACATCTTTAACTTCTTACTTGTTATTTTCCTCTTACATTAACTCCAGTGAAAGTTTCTTAAATGTTTGTGAAATGTGTTGCTTCATGATATTAAGTAATCAATCAGTTTTTCATGTGTTTTTGAAGCCTTTGATTGTTTAGTCTCTCTACTGCGCTTTTATTTCCTTTAATGAATTTGAGTCATTGTTAATATTGGGACCATTACTGCTCTGTGTCTGCACTATATCTGTATCTCTTGTCTTTTATTGTTTATTTTTATTGATTTTATTTTCCTGTTTATTGTGTTTTTAAATGTTCTACATTTCTTTGCCTTTGCACATTTGAAATCTGCCATACAAGAAATTGTAAAGAGCACACCAGTGGATAAAGCCATTTCCATTTGTATACAGAATCACATTTGTGTTAATAAGTGTTCTTACTCCCTGTATTCGCAGTGGCTTTGTGAGAGCCCGGCAGCAGGTTTACCTGATCGAGCCTCTGGGACAGTCTGACGACGGGGACCATGCAGTTTACAGACGGGAACACCTGAAGATCAGCGGCAATCCCAGCTGTGGCTCCTCGTCCAACACCACCATGCTCTACGACCACGACCAGGACCAGAACCAGGACCGTGGCCCTCAGCTCGCTGGGCTCTTTAGGTCCAAAGCATGGGTAGGCCACCAATTCTGCGCAGTGGAAACATGTGAACACACACTGTTAATCATTAACTTATAAGTTGATATGGTGAACCTGTCAGCAAACAGCTGTCGAGCAGAGCAACATTAGCATTCATTTAGAGTCATGCTTGTGTCTTTCTGATGAATCTAAGTCCAGTATAAACACTATAATATTGATTATAGTGTTAAAGTGTGATAGTGAATATAAAGGCTTAAATCAACATAAAAACTCTGAAATGACTGATGATGAAGCGACTCATAGATGCCGAATAACGCATTTGCATGTTTCATTAAAATGTTTTTCATGCTGACATTGATTACTATGTGAGTATTAGTATGAAGTTTGTTCCTCTTATTCTTTTTAGAAAACTAAATCCGTCACAAGTGTGCAGAGGTTTGTCGAGCTGTACGTGGTGGTTGACAACACTGAGGTAAATATTCATTTAAAGTCTTTTTACAGCTTTCGTTTCACTGCTACATAAATCTGATCATGTTTGTCTCTGCTCTTCCTCCAGTATAAACGATATGGAAGTGAGACTAAATCCCGTATCCTCGGAGTCATAAATCACGTAGACAAGGTAATTTTTTTTTTCACTCATGTTGTGTAAGCTGTTCGCCTGGCAGTGAGCCATCTGCGCTCTTAGCTGACAGCAGCGTCTCCTCTTCTGCCTGCAGCTGTATCGACCTCTGAACATCCGCGTCATGCTGGTGGGGCTGGAGATCTGGACGAACAGAGACTACATCAACGTTGACCTTAATTCGGAGATGACCCTGGACAACTTCCTCAAATGGCGCCAGGATGATCTTCTGAAGAGGATCAAACACGACAACGCTCAGTTTGTGACGTGAGGATCGGTTGTGGAAAATTGGTGCAGGTGTTAAACACAGTAATGCTGCCAGTTTGACCTGATGTGAGATTCTTGTCTTCAACAGTGGCAAAGATTTCGACAAAGATACAGTTGGACTGGCAAATAAGTTCGCCATATGTACGGAGAACTCAGGTGGAGTCAATCAGGTGTGACGGACATCTTCTAACTTACATTCATCCTTTAATAACAGCAGGGGAAGTGAGTCCATGGGTATTTTACAGGAACACTTCTGCATTTCTCTCCCAGGATCACCATGACAACGCGATAGGCCTCGCTTCCACCATTGCTCATGAGATGGGACATAACTTTGGTTTGTCCCATGATGCCGTGGGCTGCATGTGTGGCCCATTTTACAGCAGTGGGAACTGTGTAATGGCAGAAAAGCTCAGGTAAGGATGGGATGCTGTTACTTACAAAGGGCATTTATTTCTCCTGCAAGATACCAAGAATGTTTTGATGATTTTTTTTGTGTTGCATGTTGGGAAGGATCATATTTCAGCTAGAAAAGCATGTGGACACCTTGGTATGGGCTAGACTCCTTAGTTCTAATGAAGGGAAACTTTAACACCACAACATAAAATGATATTTTGAACCATTGGTTCTCAAAGTGGGGTCCAGGGACCCCCAGGGGTCCTTGAGGGGGTTCCTAAGGGTCCCAAACAAAAAGGGGAAGAATTTATTTTCACTTTACTTCCATCCATAAGTAACACAATGACAGAATGTGAGACTATTTGGTGATGGGTTTCAAACACATTCTGTAATAAAACATCTAAAAGCAAAAATCTTATCAGATGGTTTCCACAGTCTAATGTGTGTCAGTGTAGGGTCCTTTCAGAACAACTGTTTTAGACAATATTGTTCTTCCAACTTTTACTGTGTTTGGCTCTTTGCTGTTTCACAACAATACTCCCATGCACAAAGCCAGCTCCATAAAGAAAGAAATGGTTTTCCCAGTTAGCTGTGGAAGATCTTGCCTGGCCCCGACCTCAGCTGTGAACCAGACTAATCATCCAGCATCAGTGTTGGACCTCACTAATGCTCCTGTGGCGGAAAAGAGCAAATCCCTGCAGCTAGGTTAAACATCTGGTGGAAAGTCTGAAACCAGAAGAGTGGAGGCTGTTACAGCATGTAATATAATGTTAGGGTTGTCCAGTTACTTTTGGCCATGAAGTGTTTACAGTGTTTTAGCTCTACTTTAAATTAAAATCACAACACTGACCGGTGTTCAGGGAATCTTCTACATCATTGAATCTCCTTGCTCGTCTTCAGGACAGGAAGTCAAGCGTTCCCGGAGTTCTTCAGCAGCTGCAGCGTGGACCAGCTCGCTGAGTTCATGGAGCGAGCTCAGCCCAGCTGTTTGGGTAAACCCAGCCCCGTTAAGACCATCGTTGTGGGCCCTCGCTGCGGCAACGCCCTGCTGGACCCTGGAGAGGAGTGCGACTGTGGCACCGTGGAGGTAAAACTTTTAGTAAAGGCTGTTTGTAGCAGATTAGTCATTTTTAATGACCTTGGAAAGTTTTAAATATATCCTTTGGTGAAGGAAGATGCCATGTGGGTTTTCTGCTGTAGCTGACTGGTGTGGTTTCCTGTGTGAGGTTACAAATAATAAAAGAGAGGGCAGCAGCGATCTCCTGCACGCTAAGCTGGAGTTTGGCCTCAAACAGTGAAAATACTTTTCCTGTGCGCTAATGTCTTATCAGGCAACATCTTGGCAGACATGCTGCTTGTGTGGGAGATTTAAATCTGAGCTGTTAACACAGGGGACCTATCAGGGGAGAAGTGGATATACACACACACACACACACACACACACACACACACACACACACACACACACATGACACAACTGATAAACATGTTTGTTTTGTTTCTAGGAATGCAAGAATCCTTGTTGCGACGCCTCTACGTGTCGCCTGACTGAAGGATCCCAGTGTGCTCATGGACAGTGTTGTGACAACTGTCAGGTACTTCAGCTCCATTACTCAGCTGCCTGTAATGTAGCTGTGAAAGTGGGATTCTTTTACTTTGTTGGGACCAAACCAAGACTTAAGAATCTCCAGCTATGCTAGCTGTTCTTTAAGACTATAATCCTGGAACCATGAATGTCTGTAGAAGAAATTAATTTGAGCCAATCCGTGCAGATGTTGAGATAATTCACAGGATAAATGAAAAGCTACATCACCAGAGTCATTAGGATTCATCCACTGGGGAACCAAAAGTATCTGAACCAGATTTCATGACAATCCATTGAATAGTTGTTGAGATTATTTCAGTCAGACCACAGTGCAGGCCACAGAGGTCAATCACACTCACCCTGGCTAATAACTGTGGGCGTGTTAATGACATCAAGAGAAGGTTACTATATAAAATTACACTGAAAGAGCAGCAGCTTAATAATAACAGGAAACAGAGAATGATATCCGGCTGTTTCCATGAACCATAACTCACCACATCCTTCCTCAAATGACAGGTTTCAAGGCCTAGAAGAGGTGGTGCAAGTCATGAAGCACCAGAGAAATACACAAGATAATTACACACACTGTTGCACAAACATCTACTTCAACTTCAACTCTTCTTTGTTCTCATGGTATCATGGGAAATGTGCTTTGACCCACAGTTCAAAGCTACTGGAAGTGTGTGCAGGAAGTCAGCCAGCGACTGTGACCTGCCTGAATACTGCACCGGTGTGTCGGAGGACTGTCCCGAGGACAGCTTTGAGATGAACGGCAAACCCTGCTACGACCAAGTGCAGGGCTACTGCTACAACGGCCAGTGTCCCACGCATGAGAAGCACTGCTGGAGGCTGTTCGGACCAGGTACGCTCAACACGCTGACTTAAAAAGAAGAAAGGAAACAAGCAAACAAACAAAAAAACAGATGAAGAGTAAGATATGATACAACTACAAATACTGAGGTAGTGGGTCAGAATCATGACTTTTTAAATGTGAATTATTATTTTCATCTACTAAATCAAAATGATGAGATGTCAGAATTCTGACTTCATAAAACAAAAAGTCCAAATTTGGACATTTAAAAAATATATGTTTATTATTTTGCTGTATACCCAGAATGCAAACTTACAAAAGAAGAATAAGGAGAAACAATAAATAAATAAATGAAAAAAAAAAAAACACAAACAAACACAGCATATCATACATCACCACAGTAGCCACAGTAACAATTAAATTAAGTGCAAGGTAGTGTTTCTTTTATATACATATTACAGTACAAGGGAAACTGAATTTACAGCATGGGACTTTATATTGGACTCAACACATTAATTCTTACCCTGACAGAATTTTTAAATGATTTTTTGAGGCACCGTATGCCTTTATTACCCAGTCCACAGTGGAGAGATGACAGGAAGTAAAGGGAAGTTAAATGGGGAATGACATGTAGCAAAGATTCCTGGTCAGACTTGAATGAATGACGTTGTGTTCGCGGTTGTACATCAGTCGTCACTATCTCAGTATTATCTAGCGTTCCAATTTTTTTATCTGGATTTTCTTTTCCTGGCATTAGTGGGCTTCCATAGCAACCCACCAACCACTAGCTGTGTTTCCATCGCGGTTTTGCGCAACATAGAAGCGATTTTTTTTCTCGCAAAGTCGACAAAACACAATCGCAAATTGTCTGTGTTTCCATTGGGTGGTGTTGTACGAATAAAGCTGGGTTAGTATTCTAATTCAACGTGACAACGGATTTGCAGCATCTGCCTCTCATGGCCTGATGCAGCAGGCGCCAACACCAGAATGCAAAATGTTTCCGATTAAATCTTGACAGATATTGCTCTGTTGAATAGTCTGAAAAACCACCTCATGCGAGTGTTTACATTTTTTGCGACATTCAAGTTTTTTTTGACATCCATGTATTTCCATTTCTCGTTTTTTAAGTTCGCTATTTCAAATTGAGCATTAAGCAGGTTAACGGAAATGCACCTATTACAAACTCGTGCTGTGCAGCCAAAAATCGTTAAAACCCACAAAACTTTATATTAAATTCTCTGACTAATTCTATTATAATTACATTTTGATGTAAAAGGTCAAAATAATGACTCAGTATTTCATAATTTGAACTCACCTTGAGAATTTTTTATTTTTTTCATCCCTAACTTTTCATGTACTTTTTTTCTTCTCTCCAGCAAATACTTCAACAATAACAATGAATGATGAATCTTCTTTCTGTCCTCAGGGACCATAGTTGGGCCAGATATGTGTTTCGACCTGAACAAACGAGGCGAGGAAGGTGCCAACTGCGGGAGGAACAAATTCGGCTACACCCCCTGTACTGCACAGTATGTATCAGGAACAGTGCCAGTACTGAAAAGTAGTAAAGTCTGTCATGAAACACATGACATTTTGTATGTTTAAGGATAGTTTTTATGATTGTGCAAATGTTTCATCAACTTATTTCATTTATTTTTATTTTTCTGTAGGAATTTAAAGTGTGGATCTATATTTTGTGGAGGAGGGGGCGAGTCCATCACAGGTAAAAGAGCAGCCTACACTGTGTATGGCATTGAATGTAAACTAGCCGTGGACGACGACAAGACCAGAAACATTGACATGGTGCCTAAAGGAACCAAATGTGGAGCTAATAAGGTAAAACATTTATCAGAGAGACACATTACATACAATTTTCTGACAATGTTGGATGTGTGGCTCAGACTCACTCATGTGTGCGCAGGTCTGCCTTGACAACAGATGTGTGGAGGTATCAGTTTATGGGAAAAAGGAGGATTGTGCAAAGAAATGCAACAATAACGGGGTGAGTGGATTAGAATATACAGCCAGCTGTTTCACATTTCTGGATCAAAGTGCAGCTCCAAGTGCTTAACTCATGTCTAAATGAATTTTATTGCATTTTATCTTTAGGTGTGTAATCACAAGAAAGAGTGCCACTGTAACCCCGGCTGGGCTCCACCTTACTGTGACATCCAGTACGCAGATTTACCTCCAGGTACAGAACAATTCACTGCATCTGATTTCATGACAGTCAATGTGCAAATTGAAACTTTTTGGATTTGGCTGCTAAATACAAAAACTTGTATCGGTCTGAAGTGAAGGTCAGCTCTCAGTGAGTGGTAAAGACAAAAACAGGTCACACCTGCTCATTGAATCATTCTTCCAGTAAGTAAAAACAGGAATGATTCACTATGAGTGATCTCCTTCTCTCAGCCTTGACCTAATCCTTTGTTAATGATATATCTTCAACTTTTCCACCACAAAAACCCTATAATCATCTTTGTCTTGATTCAAGTTCAAACTAGACTACGCTGTGTATCAAATGATTAAACCTTGGCTCTTTTTTTTTTTTAAACAAAATGCTATATGTTTTTCCACAAGGAGCTGATGACTACAATGGAAAAATTTATTTTTTCTCAAAACGTGAAAATGGAGTTCACCAAGTGATTCAGTTCTCACAGTAAACCAACCAAAAAGCCAAACAAAGAGGGAAGAGCAGAGTTAAACACATAGCAGAGAGTTGTGCAATACCCCTGCACAGCTTGTACAACATGTTTTTTAACTTTCACCAGAACAAAGAAAATAATGAAAGCTGTATTGAAACACAATTTTCACAAATTATGGTGAAATCTGGAAGTCAACATGAGGACAGCACGACAGAAAGAGAGAACGACTATAGACTAACTGAAGCTGCATCACTCTCTTTCACTCCTGTGTTTGTGCAGAGGTCAGTCTTTGCTGAGGCATTGTGCAATTTTGGCCTGATCATTGTTTGTTATTTACTGCGGGGAAAAAAAGGAATCACACACAATTTATTTTAAACATAATAACAAAAATATTTTTTACATTATTAGATAGACTAGAAACCTTTCTTGTTATTACAACATATGACTGTTTTCCTATCAGGGCTGCAACTAACAATTATTATCATTATTCATTTATTGTTTGGTCTAAAAATAAATGGCAGAAACATTTTCCCAGTCTTTGTTGATGTCATATAATGTCTCATCTATGTTTGACCAACAGTCCAAAACCGAAATATTTAATTCGCAATGATATAAAACAGAGGAAACAGCAAATGTTCACATTGGAGAAGCTGCAACCAGAGCATTTGTGGCTTTTTTGCTGAAAAAAATCTCTTCAACGATTGCTCTATTATCAAAATAGTTGCAGATTTATTTTCTGTCGATCAACTAATTGATTGGTGCGGCTTTACTTACTGTATTATGAAAGTTTTCCACAAACTCAGCATCGCATTAAAAACAAGCTTCCCCTTGTTATAACATGAGCTTTTTAAGAAAAAGATGCCTGAAGAGACGCCATAGCCCAGAGTAATTTTCTCTTTTTAGAAACCGAGCAAATATTTTGTGGTTGTGGTGACAGCAATAAGTTGTGGTCGTTCAGAGACTCTAATTCCTCATTTCATTTCACCCCAGGGGTCCTTAAGGGGGTTCCTGGAGGTCCCCAGGAAAAAGGGGAATAATTATTTTTCACTATAATTCCTATTCTTTACTATTTTGGTTATAGGTTTCAAACACTTTCTGTAAATGTAATACAGATTCTAATAGTGGGACAAAATCTTATCGAATGAGGGTCCGTGGTCTAATTTGTGTCACTTTACATCCACTTTTTGTTGAGACATTTCAGTCTGGACCAAAGTGGTGGATCAAGTGGCCGTTATTTCTGTCCCCAGAGCCATGATGCTAGCATGCTTAACAAAAAACAACTTCTAAAGATTATAATCAGGCACACTGTGTAAATGTGTCTTTTTTCCACATAAAAATTAATTCAAAGCTACCTACAATATACAGCATCTCCCCATCTCTGCCTGCAGGTCAGACTGGGATAATAGCTGGTGTGTGTGCAGCTCTCTCCATCCTTCTGGTGATCACTGTGGTGATTGCAGGGCTGATGTGCTGTAAGAAGGACAACATGGACAACTACAGCTCCAAAAGGTTTTTTTCTCTTTCTGTCTCTTGTGTTTCATATCCGGCTCTGTTTTAGTCTTTCACTTCCCGGCTGAATACATTTTTCGTGCTTACAGGAAAGTGCACTCAGCTCCGGGCAAGTTGAACCCGATGTTCCAGGAGCCGAGTGTGAAGGAAAGGCCTCAGATCAGTCATCCTACTTTTATGGAATCGACAGCAACACAAGCCTGTGCTCCTCTGATTGTTACTGTGCCTCCCAGCAGGCCGGCTCCACAGGTACAGACAGCAGCCATACACAGTCAATTAGTCATGGAAATCTGTGTCAGACATCAATGAGTTAATTATGTGCAGGAAGGTTACAGCGAGGTATTTACACTGTACTGTAATAGTTATAGTTATAAGTGCCTTTTCTTTCCAGCCACCAAGTAAAGTGTCTTCAGGGTCGTCTACCTCACAACCTGAGCCAGTAAGCCATTTTCTTTTTCTAAGACGACCTGATCTACTACATAATGCAAACTGAGGATCGCATTCAGAGTTGGCCTCAAAAGTCTCATTAAATAATACATAGAGAAAGTTAACTGTATCAGACCTGTGGAGTGCAGCACTGATGTTATTCTGTTTTTCTTTTTCTCAACAAATCCCATGAAAAGACCAAAACCAACCATGTGGTCCTCACGCTCTGTCTCAGACTCAAGCTGGTTGGTTCCTACTCAACGTTTCTTGTACAACAGAGATGTATAGTTTAATTTCCAAAGATGTTCGGTAATTCCCTGAAAAAGCCAGACACTGAGCAACATTTGCTAAACTCTACCCACAAGAGGAAATAGTGTTGTTTGTTAGGGACTATTTTCTGCTGTGTATTAATACACATTTGGAACTCTGGAAATTTTTTGCTACTCAGACAATATCCGATTAGTTCATTGCTGGTTTTGGTCTTTTTATGGATTTTATCGACAAAAAGAAAAATACAGAACAGACTCATTAGACTTTAACTCCACGTCTGTGCAGCTCACTGAGTAAATTAGAAGATGAGAAGATGCAAATAAACATCTATTAGTCGCCTCTAATGTGTTCAGATTGACTTCACGGATAATACGTCTCTGTGATATTAGGTGAGATTTGGATACTCACCAATTTCACAATTCAAGTGAATGTGGACATATTTGTGACAGTCATGGATCATGTGAATAATTCTGAGATTTCAATCTGGATTTTGGAGAACAGGTAACTCATGCACGTCTGTTTTGAGGCAAAAGGTTTCCTCTGAATATGACCCTGAGTATTTGCACTAGTGTGTTTAAAGTGAAAAACCAAACAAATGTTTCAATGACTACTTCTTCTTCTTCAGACAACACCTCAACCTCCAGCTAAACCTTTACCACCTCTGTATAAACCACAGGTGAGTCATACCTACAGTTCTCTCCAGTCTCTTTGTAAATGATTAGTCAAACAACAGATGTTGTTTGATATCGGAAGTAGTGTAGTTTTAGGAGTTTATTTGTGATACGAGATTTTTGTATTTTTAATCTTTAATCTTATATGTGTGAATGAAAATATGGTCAGAACTAAGTTCACCATCTTCCAATTGTTTCATTTCTTTGCTGAAGTCGTCTCTGACCTGAAGATGTTTGAGGAAGTAAGGTTCTTTAAGGTTAT
This sequence comes from Seriola lalandi dorsalis, assembly GCF_002814215.2. Lineage (NCBI taxonomy): Eukaryota > Metazoa > Chordata > Actinopteri > Carangiformes > Carangidae > Seriola > Seriola lalandi. Next base: position 1,056,508 of record NW_019524870.1, read on the forward strand.
AGGTGTTTGAAATACGAAGCCATTATCACTAAGTGTTGTGCAGTGAGCTGTTACACCTTCATGTCACAAATGCCTGATCTACATATCAAGACCCGGGGACTTAACCGTTGCATCATATGCTATCCGTTTCACTATTCTTGCCTGCAAGGTGAGACCTATTGGAGGCCTTAAATCAAACCCTGAAAGCTACTTTGGTTTATTTATGTATTTATTTTGAAAAGTTCTTTATCTGCCTCTTTAAAGTTGGTTCTTGTGCTCCTGTAACATGTGAGTGTTCCCTCCAGGGATCATTAAAGTCTTATCTTAAAGCTGCAGTCCCATTTTCTGTCATGGGTTACACTGATAAACTTTTTATGGGACTGAATAAAATTCCAGCAAAATGAAATATTAAAACACTGTCTCCAAAGAGGATTAGCAGTGACAACTTCACTTGTATAAATCTGTCTCAATTATCATCTTGTTTCCTTTCCAGCACAAGGCAGCTAAACCAAATCCTCCTCCTGTACCTCCAGTCAAGCCCAGTCCTCCTCCAGCAGCCAGAATCAAGCCCTGCACTCCTCCACTACCCCCAGTGAAGCCACAAGTCCACAGACTCACATGAAATTCTCATTAAAGATATCAAGTTTAACCAAAGCAGAAGACATCAGCCTGTAGTTGTATGTATAGAAAGAGAGCGATCCTCGCCGGGATCAGAGCGCTAAGTCACGGAGGAGTTTGGAAAAGTTGACTCTTCAAAGCCTTTAAAGATGTCAAGCGTGACAAGGCTTCGCTGACCGAGTCTGTCTTTGATGACTCAATACCAACAGCTTTAGCTGCTGTGGAAAAGTGATTTTTTTTTTAAGGGGTGGGGGGGTTG
>NW_019524870.1:1057383-1122179 GCF_002814215.2 Seriola lalandi dorsalis
TTGGGGGCTTTTCCCTTGAAATGAGCGTAACGTTGAGTGGTCTCTTTGCACTTTTATAAGTGTGAGCAAAATGGTGCTCACATGAAAATGTACTTTTTAAAATATTTATATTATGTTTGCAAAAGGAACTGTATGAAAATTATTGGTGGGAGATTGTACTTAGTTACTGAAGAGAGGCTAGCTCGAACATGTGATCACAACTTGTTCCTGCTGCTCTCAAGTGGCCAAAAATCAGTTATGCAGGTTCAACACGTTACGTTATTTATAGATAATAGAGGGGAGGGTGTTGCAGTTTTATTCTTAGCCAAGGTGAAGGGTCTATTTGAAATTTTAACTTTAAGTATAGCTTAATTTATTTATGTCTTTAATCCTTACGCACAACAGGTTGTATTACCTTTTGTGTGAAATGATGACATCAGCATTATACAATTCATACAGCTCTACAGCAGCATGAGTTGTCTCATTGTTTTGTCGCTACCACTATTGCTATTGTGTAATTTTATTGTTGCATGTTCAACTAGAATGGACGGCGCATACCTCTGCCAAGGCCAAACAGTCCTACACATGTCTGATTATTATCTGGATCTGCACCTAACTGCACAGACCCAGAGATCTCAACATCATCAATGACTCTTGATTTGTTCAAGACATCAAGACCCAAACATTATTTCCTGAGTAAAAACCAACCCCTATCTCGTAATGTTAAGGAAAGTGATTAAAAATTCCCTGGATCGTTCCACCTAGTTTGGCGCTAATTTGTGCAGTATTTTCCGCACAATCCTGCTGACAAACAAACAAACAAACAAACAAACAAACAAACACGGGACATGACATGGGTGGAAACAACCTCCTTGATGGAGGTAGTAAAGCTGGGGAGGGCTGCTGAAGCCCCGACCCCATCCTGATAATTTTCATACAGTCCCTAAAGTGTTTCCAAAGCCAGTTTGCGCCTTCTTCAAGGTTAATTTCGTATCTCTTTGTACTCTACTTGAAAACGTATGAATGGTACACACAGCATGGGAGGCTTTGCACAGTTCAGATGACCTGTGTGTCTTTCTGTGATTCAGCTTGAAACATTTAGATGCTCCTTTGTTTGTTTCCAGTCCCAGCCGGGGTGTATGACGGAGCCTCGAGGAGCAGTTGATTTTTTTTTTACTGCACTGACATTTTTCAAGGGCAACAGTCACAGGGTTTATACCTTTACGGTTAAATTGTAAATCAGTAGTTTATCACTGATTGGTCTTAAAATTCAAAATATCAGTTGGCATGATCATGATTGTTTTTTTTAATGTCACATATAATTGACTGAATGTAAAAACTAATGAAAAGCCTTTTGTTGCAACAAATAAAGTGCACCTTATTACTAGTAAAATGAGATGATCAGGTTGCATCAGCAGATTCCGCAATCGGTGTGAAGTGAAACATGATTGACATTTTTATCTGCTGTGTTTTTCAGAAGTTCATTATTGCATAATGATTAAAACTTACATTTTTCTCAATGGAGTGTGGTGCGTTTACTTCTCTGTGCTGTTTTTGTCTCTTTATTAACCCACCGAGCAGCTCTGCTATTGTTCTCCTCGACAACGCTCTGCATCAGCTCACAGTTAATCTATATATATATATATTGGTCTCCGGTGGAGAGCTGAAGGAAACGGGCTGAGAAGCAGCAGTGAGTCAGAGCTCTGTAGCCAGACTCACACCTCCCATCATGTGGATTTCCTGCTCAGGCCTCTTAAACAGTGGGACACAAAAGGTTAATGGGTTTTGTTTTGTTTCCAGTTCAACACAGACTCAATGTTCTCGTGGGAAACAATGAATAAGTGAATTAGCTAGAATCCAGTCAGCGTAACTCTGTGTATAAGCAATGATGGTCGGTCCAACAACTATGTCATGGATTACTATGAAATTTTGTACAAACATTCATGATCCTCAGAGAATGAATAGTTAAGACTTTGGTGATTCCATGAATCTTTAAGTATCAGTTTAGTTTAAAATGAATGAGTGTTTAGTGCTTGTTAAAACATTTTAGCATGGTAACATGCCAAACTAAAATAGTGAACATGGTAAGCATTATACCTGCTAAAAATCTGCATGTCAGCACTGTTAACATTGGCATTTACCCAAGTGCCCAAGAAGCATCATAGGTCAGATAATAAAAGTGCCCAAACTCTTAATTTACTGCTCACTATTGATGAACTATATAGTGTCTCTTATATATAAATCTAACTAAAAAATAAAATATATTAATCAGGAACTTCTTTTAAATCACTTCTTAAAACTAATTTTAATAGACTTGCCTTTATGTGATGTCATCTTTTTATCGTCTTCAGATTGCCCTTTTATTGCTTTGTAGCGTTCACGGGTGTGTGTGCATGTGGTTATATACAGCATCTGCTCCCTCTTGTTGTCATTATTTATACTGACGCATTTTGTTTGTCCTCCCTTTGTAACTCTGCCTTATTTCTGTCCTGCTTTTGATTTGTTTGTCAAAGCACTTTGTAAATCTCATTTCCAGACAGACATAGTCAGAGAGCAGCTGGTGAATATAGTGGGGCATTCAGCAGCTGAAGTGTCAGATATTTTCCTCAGGAGCTGGTGGAGACCAAACATAGAGCTAAAATTAATTTTGGGAAAATCTGTGGAAGTCGTTTCTTTATAGATCCGGCTTTGTGCTCAAGATCTTTGTCATGTTGAGACAGCAAAGGGACAAACACCAACTGTTGCGGTAAATGTCTCTGTATGTTGCAGTAGTAAAATGTTCCTTGTAGCAAACTTCACAAAGCAGACTTGTTGTGAAGACTAATGAAGACAAAAACTGCTGATAAATCCTTTGTCACACAAACCTCCACGAATACTTTACGTCAGATGCATAAATCTAACTATAAATGGATAAAAAAGTCAGATTTGAGCCACTGGTGAATATCAGAGCTCAGACGGGGGAGTTGAGATTTAAGGAATGTAGATCCGGAGAGAGGGGTTTGTTTCTCACCAACTGATTCAGTCTGATTCACAAGCCAAGCAGCTCGTAAAACAACACCATTTACAATGAGTGTGGCTTGTTTTACAGCAAAGCCTCGTCTCTGCTTGCTTGCCCGCTCAGATCAGCGGTTTACCGGGCATATTTCTGCAGGAGATGATATGTGGTGACGAAATCCTTCTTCAAAGGGATCAGGGCGTTTACTCAAATGTGGAGCCAGCGGTGTTTGCTCTGATTTACATTCCAGTTTTGGATTAATCCACAAGAAAACCGCAAGACTTTCCAACAACACATGCCAGTGTGAAACCAGGATACGTCTTTGTGTGGTCTAATTTTATCTTATCATCACAATTTATGACTCATGTTTCAAGGTTTCTGGCTGCGATTGTGTCTCAGTCTCAGTGCAAAAATACATTTTATATGTCAAAACAGCTGAATATCACTGTTGACAGCTTATTAGTTTTGAATGTGTCGAAGTGCCAAAGGCTCAGAAAATAATGTAAAACTCTCCAGAGGCAACCACAACTTTTCATGCTTGTAACACTCCTGACAAATCCTTTCCTGACGTGTGGTAAAACAAATGAGTCCTCAACTGAACCAGAAAGCACTTTAAAAAAAAAAAGCAGGTCAAGGGAAGGAAGAAGTGATCGAGATAATCTGACCAGCTCGGTGACTCAGTATTAATCACTCAGTTTGAAGGCTGAGCAACCCTGGTTGAATAGTTGAGTCAAAATTATCTCAATTGTTTCCAGCTTCTGCTTTCTCATAGCAGGACAAACCGCGGCTGTACTTCTCTAAAAGTGTCTTTCAATGTTCCAAAATGTGACAACAATTCATTTGAACGAGTCCGGAGGTGACAGCAGGTGTGTGTCAGCACAGCTGTTGCATTAACCTATTAACCCTATTTGTCATGATGTCCGTTGAAAAAGTGATGAAACAGGAAGTCATTACAGAAAGCTGCTCCTGTCTTGATAAATCTGGGTGACTGATCACAATCGACTATCCTCAACCGCAGTGGATCCCAACCTGGGGTCAGGACCTCCCATGGGGTCTCAAGAAAAGTCTGAAGAGATCACCAGATAATTCTTTCAACAATTCTTTGGTTGCTCTGTATAACTCTTGCTGCTCTGCTGGTTTCCCATAGGGACGTCCACATTCCTGTATATCTTGTACAATCATAACTGCAGGAATCAGTATAGGGACAGGAACGACCTCACTAAACAAAGGACATGGCCACTGACTTCAGAAAAGCACATCCTTCAACAGATGCCATGATTGGAGGGCAGTCAGTGCCGCAAAAATTACTGATACGGACTTAAGTGTCTAGTAAATCAACCAGAAGCATCACAGTGGGACTTCCTTGTGTAGGTTTTTCTGTCGCAACATCTAAACGGTCTTCAAGGAGTTGGGGGTGGGGTGGGGTGTGTCAAGCACTTCCCACAAACACCTTGAGGGATCACTACATCAGAGACAGAACCAGGACCCTGAGCAAAAACAGACCTCATCAGCTTGAAACTGAAGACACTTCACAGATTGTTCACGGCGTCTTATACAGGTGCATCTCAATAAATTAGAATATCATGGAAAAGTACATTTATTTCAGTAATTCAATTCAAAAAGTGAAGCTCATATATTATATAGATTCATGACACACTGAAATATTTCAAGCCTGTAGCATGAATGGTGACCTGAAAGTCAACAAACAACGAGAAGTCTACAGTTGTTCTAGTTAATTGGGTGTGAAGTGCTAATAGGTCAATGAGTTGTTTGGTACGTAATTTCTGTAATCTGGTCTGGAAGGAAGAGAAAGAAGTTTGGTTAAAATACTGCTGATAGCAAGTTAAGAAGATACTGGAACTGGGAAAAGGCAGACGCATAGACGAAGGATCGTTGACAAGATCTTCATGCAAAAACTGACTTGTTTCTCAAGACTACAAGAAGCACAAATGGAAGAAAATTGACTTTATACAAGACTCAAAATGATGACTTCAGAACAGAGCTGGAGGCTAACCCAACAACAGTTCAATATAAAGTACGAATGAATTTCAATGGCAGTTTTTTTGGTGGTTTGTTTTGTTACTGTAACTGACTAATGGTCAAATGATGACAGTAGATTAAAAGTCATAGGTTATTACAATTCAAAGTTATTACAGTTCATGAATATCTGTACAATATATGTTCAGGTTTTTGGACTGACTGAAAGACAATGTCATAGAGCCATGCTGCTAGCAGTTTCACTATCCGTCATTTTAAAATCTCAAAAATTCAGTATTAGTCAGCCTCTACTTTTTACCCTCTGTTGTTATGCTGCAACTTCAACCATTACAACCGACACCAGAGTCATGCCAAAGTCTTTTATTTTATCACCAGGTAAACATTTGATCTTTATACAATGACATTTCTAGAAATCAAACATTCAGAGACAAAGTTAAACCATCAGATGAAAACAAATACTCAAATGGAAAGAAAACCGACAAATCGAGGTACTTAAATACAAAATATATTTTTCTCCATTGCACTTCGACTTCATAAATACAACCCAGAAGGTTAATTTCTCTCTGGCCCAAAGTAACCACGTGAAAACACAGCTGACACCTGACGGTGTAACTGCAGTACATTCAGTCGTTTACTGTCCTGGTTTCCTGTGAGCATCTCAGATCTGTTCATTCAGAAGATGCCGACTGTGCTACAGTGTTTGATGGAAACCAGGCTGTTACACCTCCATGAAAAATGTTGCGTTCACATCATAGATGATCGGATAGAATGGCAGAGTCGCATGTTTACATCTATGGCTGAAAGGATTAGTCAATTAATTGATTAGTGGTGGGCTGACACTAATGATCAAACGACTAACACTTGTTTTGTCTGACTCACAAAAGCTACTGAGGTTTAATAGATCAATGAATTAACTAATCACTGCAGCTCTAGATTAGTCGATTGACAGAAAATGATTGGACAAATATGATTGATTAATCATTTCAATGTGAGAAATCACTGCTTTTGTCTGTTTTATGTCATTTTAAGATGAATATCTTTGTGGTTTATACTGTTTTTTATGCATGAATATACATCACCTTGGGCACTGGAACATTATAACAAACATTGAGTGCAACTTGAGACACTATTATGACAACAGACTTTGTTGTGTGAGCGTTAAAAATACTGTGCCTTAGCACTAAATACATTAAATTTGGGTTTATTATATATTTATAATTAAAAGTGAAAATAACAATTTCCCACAGCAGAAGATGATGTCTTCAAACAGCTTTCTGTATTTGACCAGGAGTCCAAAACCCACCGATTCTCAGTTCACAGTTAACTACCATGTAAGATGGAGAAGCTGGAACCAAAAAACATTCTATTTTTGCTTAAAAATTGGCAAAAACAATTAATTTGCACTTCTGACTTTTCCTTTCACACGACTAATCAATTAATCAACTCATCATTTAAGCTCGACTCCTTGCCAACTGTTAAATCAGCTCAATATGACATGAACGCAGCATAAACCGTCCAAAGAAATAGAAATATTATGTGCACATAAATGAGACTCAAACCCATTTTGAAAGACAGATGTACATTATAGACACTGTATAAACATAATGGCCCGCCACGTCTGTCTGCCTATGATATATAACACTTTATTTAAAAAAAAAAAAAATTAAGATGTACATAGAATCTAAATCCCAGAATGTTTATAGTAAAATATATCAAATTGATTATGAGACAATAACAGTTTCCGTCTTGTTGTGACCGTGAATCCTGCGACAGTTTTGGCAGCCTGGAACGGTTCATCTCTTCACAGAGAGAACACATGGGAGTATCAAAGTGCTGTTTGCTTGATTGTAATTTCCTCCTCGACCCTCCCTCCCTCACCCCTCCACCACTTCCTGTCTTTTCCTTGTGTGTCACGAGGCTGACCTAGTTCCCTTGTTTCTGCCGAATATTCTCCCATGTGATGAATGAATCCACCTCAAAACCTCCAAAAATCCGGTGCTACAGTTTGCTCAATTTTGCAACAGTATAAATGAGAATCATCAGTTTTCATGAGTTATGATAAATAATGTGCAGCAGAAGGAGTTAGAGAGACACAGCTTCATTTGTTTTCTCATACAAAAACAAGAATATTCATTGATCAAACTTTCCACCATGTGAGACGATGAGAGTGGACAGACACCACTGAGCATGGGTGAACTCCGTCTTGTTTTTTTTTTTTTGTTTTTTTTTTTTAAAAAGTAGATCAAGAGAACCGTTTTTAAGAGAATATCCCGAGTCCATGTACAACTATACAAGGTTTGGTGCCTTTCTGCTGAGTTAACAGCTCACAGTCCTTAGTGTTACTCGGAGCACAAGCAGGGATGGAGGACATGACGGGTCTTACGCATTTCGCTTTTTTAATTTTGTTGTTAAAGTTTCGTATTTTGTCCAGCTCCAGTCTTGGTCCTTGAAAGAGGAAAACCACGGAGTTACGATTTGAGATGACAAAACCAGAATCAAAGAGACGTATTTTAAGTAAAAGTGAAAACAAACTTCCCCAGAATGAAGAGCTTGTGTGCTAAAATATCTTTATTTCTGAAAATCAATTTATGATTGTGTGTTTTTTTCCCCCTTTTTAAAGGATTTTATAAATAATTACTTTTTCACCAAGAAACTCGGATCTTAGAAGATGTCATTTGGTGAACTGTCACATCACTGTATCAGCCTTTAAATAAATCTTTCTCTGTAACTAAGACAGTACAGTGCTGAACACTCCTGTTGTATGTACATTATAGATATCATTGCATTGTCTGATCACATCGCACATGTGATCATGTGCAGATAATGTTTCAGTCTTTGTTATGACTCCACAGACACAATCCATTTGGTCCTGTGACACTTTCCAAACACTTTGGAAAGTTTTAAACTTAATTATCGAAAAGAAAAAAATGAAAGATGGAGTTTGTAATGACCATAAACATATACACCCTCAGTTTCACCGCTGGTTGTAGTGTTGATGCAGACACATTGTGATCTTTTACACATTTTTGTCAACTAAAATCTATTTTACTGTTTATGGTCCACTCCACATATTCCCTCTGTTTGACCTTTTACCTGCTGTGTCGTCACTGGAGAAAATGACACATGTTGTAAATAATAAATCCGTTTACTCTTAATTTAATTCTTGTTGTAACTTTGTGTTTTTATCTTTCTTTGCTAGATTTTAGTTGTTTTATTTAAGATTAAAATTATTATTAAAAATATTAGATAATAGAAAGTGCAAGATTGACAACATGATCTAAGCTTTAAGTGTCATCCTTTCTTCATAGTTCAGTGTCATTAGAACTACACTGATAATTAACTGAAATTCAGACCATTTTTCATGTTTTCCAAAGGGGAAGCAAGCACACAATTCATATTTGACTTTTATAAAGCTGCGTTCTGTGAAACAAATCTTGCTTTAAAAATCCAGGTCAGCTAAAACACCACAGATGGAAACCAGTCAACTCACCACTATGCTCTTGCCCTGTTCATCAGCAGCCTCCTGCATCAGGCTGGTCAGCTGACTGAGGTACTTCTGGTTCTCCTGCAGCAGACGTGGGGCAGCATCACTAAGAAGGGACACACAGACACAGAGCCTGTTAGAAAGCAGCTGATCACATGTTGACTCCATCATGTATGTACATACAATGTATTTAGTATTTCACCACGTACAGCTGAATGGCTCAGGGTGAGAAAACACACTGACCTACAAAATCATGTATAGCAGGATTGACACATGCCCGAACAGTCACTCACTCTGTCTGTTCCCAGCTGATAATAAATACACTGACAACTGTATGGGCCATAAAGGGATAATGATATTCATATGACATCATGCATTCAGTCCTGCGGCTTTTTCATGTTTCTTGAAAAACATACAAACAAATGGATGTAAGTTAAGTACAATTATAGTATAACACAAAATAACTGACACATAAATCATCCCATGTGCAGCCACAAGTTGTTGTTTGTTGTTATAAAACATTAAGTTGATCCATCTTAAAAGGGGAAATATGCTCTTTGTGATTTTTCTGTCATTTATATACTGTTATGATATCGGATGTCTGTGTTATACATGGTCATCGTTTCAAAACTTGAGGTAAACATGGAAAAATGGCGAGGGGGTGAATACTTAATACTAATACTATTTTCCCAACACAAATCAATGAAACAATCAGTTACCTGTCATTTGGCCCAGGTAGGGAGGTGAGAGGATGTGGGGAGCTGACAGGCTGTGCTGACTGTGACCACTGAGAAACCTGCAGCAGGTTGGACGACTCGGGACTGGCTGCTATCGAGCTGCGTGACGAGTTTTGAGCCTGACAGAGAGAGAGAAGGAGATCGTACTGATACACGCAGTAATAACAAACATTTTTCTCTTTCTCCTAGAAAAGGAATGCAGGCAGCAGACCCTCCTGCTATCTGTTTTAACTAAGTTATAGACTAAGGGAAGCAACAGAGGACAGAAAGTACCACTGCTGCACAGGACTGACTTATGAGCTGAAAAGAAACAGATAAAATGGACAACGTGGAACTGAAACGATTAGTCGACTGGTTGAATATCAAACATTTCCAAATTCTAGCATCTCATTTGTGAGGATTTCCTGTTTTAGACAAGTGAAACAATGTGAAGACATGACCTTGTTCTTCAGAAAATCATTTTTGGTATTTTGTCAAAAAAATGACTAATGAGTTAACAGAGAAACTGATGCACCGAGAAACAGAAAATCAAAGTTATTTTCAACTCTGGTTATTAAATCAAAGGCAGCAGAGCCCTCAGTGGGAATGTACAGACGAGCCAAAACATTATGACGAGCAATGTTGATTATCTAATCCAAGTAAAACAAAGAAAAAAATACAAAACTGACCTGGAAGAAAATAAACAATGCAGAGTAACTTACACATGCAATCTTCAGTAGATGCCAGAACTCTCTCTGTCTCTTTATCTGCATCTGCATCACTGTGTTGTCCGCATCCTTGATGCTCTCCAGAGTTTTCTCAATTCGCGGAAACAAGTCAATGATCTTCTGTTTGCTGATTAGGATCTTACTGTTGGGAAGAGACAAGATAGGACAGTCCATAAAATACAGTAGCAGTACTAGTGGTGTTTTCATGTCACACAAACAAAGATACACACACAAAGATGAGGGAATCACAAGGAAGTGTGAAGTGATTTATACACCTTTCATTCTCAAAGTAAAATCACAGGTGTGACGTTCCCAGTGAAGTAAAAAACTGAAGGTCTCTGAGGACAAGGATCTCACCTGAGGTGGGTGTACAGATCTTTGAGGACCTTGTCTTGGTTCTGGACTGTCTGAATGATGGCCTTCACCATCTCAGAACTGTCACTGCTCACATCTGGCTCAGGTACTGAGAGACATGCATCAGATAAATCACTGAACACACACTTTTGAGAAATGCCTAAATTTTTCTTTTTCAGTAAGAATAAGCCATTACATGTATTATTGTGATCTGGTATCATAACATGATAAATGTGATTAAAAGGTCTCCTACTTTTGCACTTCATCTTCAGTTGCTTATAGAGCTCGATGGCCTTTTCTTCTCTGCAACAAAATGAATTAGATTTAAACATTTACTGACCACAGTCTGAAGCTCTGTCACTGACCCCTGACAGATCACATCAGGAAACTTCTTGGCAGATGAGAGCCGACAGCTGTTTATTTTGAGGTCTTTTACACAGCAGGTTATTGTGTGGTGCAGCATATTTAAAATGCCAGTGGACTGGAGCCTGTCTTGTCTGCCCCATGGAAGTGACACCAGCCAGAGCTTTAACAGCAGCACAGAGGAGGATTTGTTTGTTTTTAAACAACAAACCCTTTAATTCAAATCGAGCAGGGGCAGGTGGTGAGTGGACGGCTGCTAAAAGCGCACATGAAGAGAGTTCGATCCAGTGGATTAGCAAACAAGAAAGCAGTGACTTTTCATGATTTCAGATTTTTACCAAAGTTTTAAAAACCCCCTCTCCAAAACAGAAACTTTCATCCTCAAACATAAATGTAGTTTCTCAGAAATCTTACAGCGATCTGCACATTAGATTTGATATATCTCTTGGTACTTTCTACAAAGTTCCGTTCTTACTAACAGATGCTTGTAATCAAAAACTCATGAACAAAGTGGGGTCCCTGTAGACTGAGGGGGTCAAGGGAAATCCCAATATAGATTATCTACAGCATAGATTTTGATTTACAGTTAATCCTGCGTTCATTTTATATCATTTAAACTGTAGTTATGAGCAGCCAAGTATAAAAAACATTCACATCAGCCCCGACTTGTAATTCCAAGTCAGAGATGTCAGGATTTTCAGACACTGACAATGAAAAGAACAACAGACGTGTCAACAAACTATTTGCAGAATAGCTGTGAATGCACCACTCACTGTTGGCAGTTACATCAGAATTAAATCCAATATTAACACTAACACAATCCATTCAGCTCATTTTATAAGAGCCATGTGCTGTTTGTGTTTGGTGTCACTTGGTAACGAGATGCCACACATATGTTACACAACAAAAGAAGCTAATTTAGGCTGTTTATCTGATGTGACCACAACATTAGCATTAGGGCTAACAACCCTTGAAGAAAGTGTGAACTCTCATGTCAGAAAACAGGATGTTTTTGTGCAGGATATTTGGTTCCTTCTTGGCTGAACTTGAACTAAATTAAAAGTTAAGATAGTCTGAAAATCATTATTGTCATCAAATGTATCTCACAATAAAATGTCTTTATGTCAGACAGACCAACTGACATTACCATCCTTCAGCCGGGCAAAAACATGTGTACTTTATTATTATTATTATTATATACACATGTTTTACAACACAACATGGGATAAGGTCTATTGTTGATTTCTACATTATATTGGTGATGTATTATAGTGTATGAACCCAGTGTGGGATCAGACTCCATTAACACTCACAGCTGCTCCATCTTGTCTCCTTGGCGTCGGGCGTACGGGCTCCTCTGAAGTTCCACTATCTCAGAGTGCAGAGCCATGATCTCATCATCCAAATGGCTCACCTCTGCCACCTGCAGGACAAAACAGGAATCAGACTGTCACACAAAGGATTTGCACTGGATAAACATCAAAGGCCATTTTTCATGTGTTACATATTTTGATTTGTTACCTGTGCAAACGCAGCAGCTCTCTCCTCGTTCTCCTGCCAGGCTTTCAGCATCTTCTCAGAGGCTTTGGACAAACAGACAACTCATCAAAACAGGAACATCTTGTTCAGTGATATAAAAATATTCCCATATGTAAACACCCTCATTAGTGGGTTAAGTATCAAATCAAAACAAACGGCTGCCAGTAAACACTCACATATGCCATAGTGCATCTGATCACTGTATTTCTCCAGGTCATACTGGATGCTGCTCTTGAAGAAGTCCAGTTTGGCTTTCAGCTGCTGAGAGAAGCCGAACATGCTGTTCTTACACCTGGTCAGGTTGGTGTTGTAGCGCAGGAGGCTCAACCTGGAGGGGGGAGGAGACAGTTAAGAGTTAGAAAACTTAGTCCACACAGGAAACAGCTGCTTCTCCTGCAGGATTACTTTACATGGACTAGAGCTGGAGTTATGTTAAATAAAAAGGAGTCTACTGTAATTAATATTCTGCTGACAAGTTAATTATTACTCCCATTTTCCAATCCAAAGTTTTAAATGTTGACATATTTGTACGGGGATTGTTTAGAAGAGTTGCTGCAAATTAAATTTAAAAATTTAAAAAAGACCTTTTTAAGAAAAAAAAAAGAAAAAGAAAAAATATAATACCCATTTTCCAATCAGACCAAAGTATTAGTTACTAAACTGTGATTTCTCGAAAGCAGAACATTAATATTTATTTGGAAGCTTCACTTGGGCTTGGTGCGGTTAAAAAGACAGATGTCAGATTGAGATGTATAGTAAAGGCACAATCTATAAGAAAACATAAACAAGCATAGTGTAGCCGTACCTCCAAAAATCTTTACACAAGATACTTGTTATCAGTCCCACATTAACTGACAGGTCATTTTAATAAATGGACCAACAGCTGACAACAACTACATCTAAGTTATCAAAGTGTTTGGTGCTAGTAAAGGTTCGTTTACACCTGTAACACAGATTTTTCATCTGAAACTGCAGCTGAATAAAAATAATCAAAATGACAAACTGCAGAAGTCGGTCATGTGACTCACATAGCAGCCCTCTGTCCTTGGAAAAGTCTGCTGTAGTCCTCCTTCAGACCGCAGATGTAGCTCACTGCTTCACCCCAAACCTTCTTCAGTGCAACCAGGGGCAGCTGGGTCTTGGCCTCTTGGACTGAAGAGTTAAAACAAGTATCAAAACAGTGTGAAGGACACAGGCAACATGTGGTGGTTTAAGCTGTCAACAGGGATGGTTTTCATCACTGTAAAAACACCTTCAGCTATAGGACAGATTTTATAACTGTCAGCTTAACTGAGACAAGAAGATGTGAACTGTTAAATATTTTCAAAGTTGATGCATCAAGCTACAATTAACAGTTTGATTCATACTGATTTTCTATTGTTTTTACTATTGAAATGGGTTTCATAGTAGAGCTGCGTGTCTCTCTCTCTCTATGACTCATCTGAACAGCCCCTCTTCTCTGTGCGCACACTGAAATCATTGATCATGTGCAGGAGGAACTATTGTTATTGGTTTTCCCCTCAGAGAAACAGTTGACATGGCTGTTAATCAATATCAACTGCTTGTGGATGACATTCATGTTAATTCTTTAACTCTAAGTGTTTGCCCCCTCAATCAAAATGAATATTGAAAAATGTTTTCAAAGACTCAAAAGCACTCATCCTGAGGAGGCAACAAAGACAATGTGGACCAGAGGTATCAGCCAAACAGATTAGAAACTTAAGAAAACACGTGGTGAAGCCGAACAGTACGACCAGCGTGATTACCAGTGTAATTAACTACCCAATTAATGTGTTTCTTTTTTTTTTTTTTAAAGTATATTTTTTGGGGCATTCGTGCCTTTATTGGACAGGATAGTAGAGAGAGACAGGAAACAGGGAGGCAGAGAGAGGGGGAATGACATGCAGCAAAGGCCGACCGATGCGGGACTCGAATCGGGGCCAACTGCAGCGAGGACTGTAGCCTCTACACATGGGGCGGATGCTTAGACCACTACGCCACACGACGCCCCTAATTAATCTGTTTCATATGTTAGCATGCTACAACCAGAGCTGCTGTAGCAGCTGAATCAGTAAGAGAGGGTGAGGAAGGGATAACAGCAGGAATAACTTCAAATAAACTCACCAATAGTGTTGACTTTGTCAGGCAGCTGTCTGGCACTGAAGGGACCAGAGTACTTGGTGATGCTCTTGTCAAACAGGTAGACGATATAGCTGTCCCAGCCTCTCTGCAGAGGAGAGAAGAAAATCATCACTTTCTTGTAGCTTATTACTGGGTTGTTCAAAGTCCCTCAACGCACATACAGTGAGTGTGTAGTATGAATCATAACACCTGCAGATGGAGGTTTTTTCTGCATCACTGTGGTTTTTCAGTCTTTTGCAAACATATTCCTATGTTTGTAAATGTTCCCGTGGGAGACAAGAACAGAAAATGTTGCCTCCATTAGAGCTGGTGACAGGAGAGGGCTGACAGGACATGGGAGGGATGAGATGGGGGATAACACAATGCAAGAAAGGTCCTTCAGCTGAGTAAAGCTGATCGAAGCTGGAGGTATTAGCAAGAGTATATTTGAAGTTATATTCTGACATTTCACAGCTGATTAAAATTGTGTATATATTTATGTTTATTTTGTATGCATCAAAGTTCATCTCTTCTTTTTATAGTACCCCATTGGTCTGTTATTGATTCTGTACATTAATTTATCTTTATATATCTCTGCCTGCATTTGGTTATATGCTAAACTTTAGCTGTACTGGTACTAAGTGTGTAATGATAAAGCTGAACTTCATATGATCTTTTCAAGGCTTTAAAAGGAAATTACAGCAGTCAACCATCAACTTACCACTCCATCCAGGACACACTGTGCAGCAGGCTTCCGGGGGTCCAGTGACACGCCCGTCTCCTGCAGCAGCTCCTGGTTCACCACCTCGATCCTGGTCTCTGCCTCAATGCGCTTCTGCAAACTGTGGAGACTCTCGTCCGGAGTCAGCTGGAAGGAGTGGACCTGAGCTGTGGTCATGTTCAGGATGTGCACAACCTGGAGAGACAGAGGAGAAGAGCTGTCAGTGTTGGTACAGGTGAGCTCACATCCACATACTTTTATTCATTTTCAAACCTGTAGTCTTCAGACCTGGCCGACAGATTTCACACAGCTCCCTCTGGAAGAACCGATGGCTTTACACTACTTTTTCTGTAGATACATTAGTGCTCCCAACACCTCTGAACAGACTTTAATGTTGTCAGATCTTCCTAGCACAATATATAGAAAACCAAGTTGGAATTTAATGTCCAAGGCAACTTGTGTTTTTTTCTTTGAGTGTTTTATTTAGAACTTCTTATAACATAAATCAAGATAAACCCCAAAACCCAAACAACCAAAACCCTGTGTTTCAACTTCCAGCCATGTACACACAGCATTTTCAGTTCTCCTCAAGAAACACTCAGGTCCTTTGAAGTAATCCTATAGCTTTCAGTCAGAAAGAAGATGACAAACTGTTTTGATACTGACACTGAAACTCAGGTATCGTATTGGCACAAGTAATGACAGAGTAACCCTCAGCATTTTCACAATATTACAAACAGTAGGTACCAGCTACAAGATGCTAACTGCTGACTCAGTGCAGCTGACTTAACAGCCCTGATAAAACTACCAGTAACTCACTTTCATACTCAGTATCTGCTCCAGCACTTCAAAGCACATGGGTTTCTTAGTGTCGGAGTTCAGTTTGCCTCCTCTCTGGACAGGATCCCACTTTAACATCAGCTGAAGCAGAGCCTCCATGGGCTCCAACAGAGTCCTATAAAACAGCAATTTAAACACGTCTTCAAGGTCTGTTTTGCTTTTTATTTTAATCACTACAACACAAGTAAAAAGCTCCTGGCTTAACAGACACCAGGCGACGTGGGCAGTGTGCAACAACACAATCTATCCTCACAGAAAAGGACACACACCACCTATCATAATTACTGTGATAATGTGTATAAACGGCTGCCAAATCTTTCATTAAAAGGGATTATAAGAGTCACATGGTTCCAACCTGCTCAGATTGTTGGGGTACGGAAGGTGTGTGGAGAATCTGACTTCTCCGTTTAATTCCTCTACAGCCATGATGTCCTTTGGACCTTTATTCCGTACTTTGCTGGCCCTGTGGATGAAGAGAGACAGAAGTCAATTAATCAATAGGCTGATTGACCGGAAAATAATCGGCAACTATTATAATTAAACTAATATTCTCTGATTTCAGCTGATCGAATTTGCCTCTTTTGCTGTCTTATATCAGGGTTTTGGTTGAACAAAACACGACATTCGAAGATATCATCTTCAGCTCCGTGAAGATGTGACAGGCATTTCTTCACAATGTTTTGATGTTAGGTAGATTAAAGGATTAACCAAGAAAATATTAATAATAGAGTAATTATTATTAAAAGAGTAATTGATGATG
This sequence comes from Seriola lalandi dorsalis, assembly GCF_002814215.2. Lineage (NCBI taxonomy): Eukaryota > Metazoa > Chordata > Actinopteri > Carangiformes > Carangidae > Seriola > Seriola lalandi. The sequence goes on from NW_019524870.1 coordinate 1,073,982, forward strand.
AAAACAGTCACTAGTTGCAGCGGTAGGCAGGATGATGATGGATAGATTCACGTCAAAATGATTCCATTGTAAGACATGAAATGTTTTCTATACAAAGCATTAAAAAAAAAAGTTCAATGAAATAAAAATTTTATTTCAAATTTAATTTTGGCTATACTTCAAAATATAATTATTAGTCATGGAAAATGCTGGTGTCAGTTGTTTCCAAGCAGCACTAACATTTATGGTCCTTTACTCGTAATAATCAGAAATAATGATACTTGAAAGGGCAAGTCAAACTGAATCTACAAATGAGTATATCATGTCTGTGTGTTCATGTTCCACTGAGTTACCACTCTAAGAAAACTACGAATTGGGAGCTCAGGGTTTTAAGGTGCTGTCAAACTACAAAACCAACTTCTCATTGTTTTCAGATCATCAGCACAAACTGATTAACTGCTAAAATAAATCACTCCTGCACCAAATTTGTCTGCCATACTGGTTTACTCAGGTTGACTTACCACTGCACAGGTTGCAGGTTGTGCAAGAAAGGACGAAAACCACAACTGCATTCAAATATCATTGTGCCAAAGCTCCAGTAGTCCACAGTGACCGTGTATGGCTTATTCTCAAAGAGCTCAGGTGCCTGCAGGGAAAAGTGGAACTCGTCAATACGATCCATTTATCATTATCCTTTGATGTTTTTCCCCATCTGTCAATTTACAGCAAGTGATTATATAATTTTCTACTGTTTATCCAACACATGCTGCGATAAGTTGCATTAGCATTTCATCATTTCATCACGTATGAATGCAGGAAGATAAAGACGGAACTACTTGTTTGCTTAAGTTCTTACCAGGTACTGCAGCGTGCCGACAAATGAAGTACACAGACTACCCTGGTCAAGGTCTTTTGCGTAGCCCAGGTCAATGATTTTGTGAACGAGCTGTAGAAGAAGTAAATGTGAAATAATGTTAAGATGGTGTCAAGTCAAACAGAGGAGGCAGGAAACCAAAATGCAGCAGTTTACCTTTCCATTGATATTTTGCAGCACTATGTTTTCAGGTTTAAGATCTCTGTGGATGATCTTGTTTTCATGCAGATACTGGATACCAGATCCTAGAGTGGGAATCAGTGGTTTAACTACATAAGACTGTAAAAGAACAAGGTGCACACATAGAAAAGAAAACAGTGGACATACCAACATCATTCAGTAATGAAAGCACTTCGCTCTCCTTCAAACCGCAGCAGTTTTCAGGTTTGCTCAGCACCTGTGACCAAGACAAATACAACTCTGTCACACCTGCAGAAAATCTACATGTGATGAAAGAATGGTAACACAACCCTGCTGACATGAGATGCATTGATAAGCTACCTTAAAACTGAGATTTTTTCAAACAGTGTTTAAAGAAGATTAATTTAAAAACTCTCATATTTTATTTGGGGAAAAAAAACACAGAGCTTTCGGAAAAGAATAACAAAACCCCTCTCTGATCAATTATTTTAATATAGCTAATACAACCAATCACTAAGGTGTTGTCATGGAGCTGCATTTATGTTAATTTTGTCATAAAAGAGTGATTTTAACCACGGTGCTGCGGTGCAGCTGTGCCTCATTAAAAGGCAGCAATTATCACCTGAGATCAAATCATTATTTTGTGCTTGTTCAGTTGTCAACAACAGAAACAGAAAAATACAGACCTAACTAATGAGATTAGCGATAATTTAACATATTAATGTGATCAAAGAGAGCAGGGGGAAGCAGAAAAGTGTTAATCAGCTGAGACTCAGCTCAGACTGTCACACTGCTTTCCAGATGTTGACAGTTTTATTGTTTGTTGATTGAAGAGCATGAACACAAACAGGTTCAGCAGTTTTCCTATAGTTCAGGTGTTTTAGTTTGGACAGAGACCTTTAAGAAAATGACCTGAAAACACTACTGTGTACACATGATGTTTTCACAAGTAAATAGCATTTTCAACTTTTGCCGGATTATTGTGGATGTACTCTTCAATGAGTCACTTGCCTTCCTCAGGTCTCCTCTGGAGCAGTACTCCATGGCTAGCAGTGGAAGATCATTTAAGGCTATGTGCTTCATCTCCTCCGGGACATCTCGGGCTGTCACAACATTTATGTGATTTAATCTGAGTGAGAGAGACGGACAAGTCAGACCTACATTACTTTTTCATACACCCATACAGATTTTACGTAGTCATCCACTGCTACCACAGCTGCACACTGCACAGTAACTCAGATGTCACATTTCATCTAACTGAATGCTGTGTAGCTGTATCATCGTTATGATATCAGGATACCATCGTATAATCTTTAAATCAAACTGTCCCCACTGGAAGAAAATAAGTACAAACTTTTTCATGATCTGGATTTCTCTGCTCCATCTGTCCTTATTTCTTGGCGTGAGCTCCAGACGACACATCTTCACTGCCAGTTTTTCATTTGTTTCCTACAAAACAGACGACAGAAATTTCATTACCACATAAATGCATAAAAATGTAATAAATGTTTTGGAGGATTCCTATACAGTTGCTTTCAAAAGTTTGGAAAAATCACATATTTTGTTGATTTTGTAAGTGAAAAATTGTAAGCAACCCCTGCAAAAAAACAGACATTAAAGACATACTGTGTTACTTTTTATTTCATGAACTTAAAAAAAATGATTTTTTTTTTTTTAACTTCTGATTTGTCAGATATCACAGCTTGCAAACACTTTTTGTAGCAGATAAGAGTCTTTCAATTCTTGATTGATGAATCTTCACCCACTTTTCAAGCTCCAAGATATGTTTAGTCTGTCCTGCACTCACAGCATGTTCATGATCTAATTTTGGATTTTCAGTGATGTTCAGGGACTGTGTGGGCTGTTTAAAAAACTTCAGTTTATGTTTCTTGAATCAGTTCATGGTGGATTATGAGGTTTGCTTTGGATCATTGTCCTGTTGAAGAAACCAGCCTCTTTTCACTTTCACTTTCTTGACTGACCACAGGACATTTGCATCCAGAATTTGCTGATATTTAGTAGAATCCATTCTTCCATCAGTGCAGCATTTCCTGTGTCACTGGCTACGCCCCCCCCCCCCCCCCCCCCCCCCCATTCTTAACAGCTAACAAAGGGGTGTTAAAGCACTGACTAAGAAAGGTGTTCAGACTTTTAACTTTTTAACTTTTAAGATCATGAAATTAAAAGTAACAGTGCATTAACATTTTAAGAAAGGCTTATTTTAATATCCATTTGCAGCAGGGGTTGTATTTACTCCCCCTCACTTTCACTGTGATGCAGTTATTTTATGGGTTACTTTCCAAGGTGCCCCTTCATGCTTTCTATATGTAATTGGCACAACACTCACATGATGTTGGTAGAGGTAGACATGGGCAAAGCCACCCATTCCCAGCCTCTCTTTCAGCTCCCAGTCTCCGCAGTTCTGGTTCTGCCTGAAGGGAGGTTTCTCCATTGTTGAAACTAGACCTGCAATAATCAATGACTCAGTTAGTTGATGGGACAAACAATTAATCACCAATACCTATCATTTTACCCATATTTTAGGCAGAAAATACAAGGATTTGCCGTTCTTAGCTTCTCGCATTTGAGAATTGAATGTTTAACAACGTCATACCTGCCAGTAAATTGAATATCTTCGATTCTTGTAAAGATGTAAAATGTCTGTATGGTAAATTACAAATGCGTTTTCAGGGGTTTCACAGTGGAAGAATCGATTAATAGAAATAATAATCCTCAGATTATGAAAAGAAATAATGCAGCTCAAATTGTAACACAAACTGGGCCAAAATCTATAAATAACGTTTGAATAACCTAACATAGCTTTATTTCAATACATTTACTTTCAAGGCATATGGAGTAATGAATCTAATGAGCTTGTTAAATTTCGTCTACCTAAATGAACCTGTCAAGCACAGGGGCACGACTATATCCTGGACCAGCTGCAAGGCTAATGTCAGTTTACTTTCGGTGTTAGCATAATAACGTTGTTAAATTGACATTTTATGCCGATGTGGCACAAAAAAGAAGTTTATTCTGACAAGTAACACGTGTAATTAAGAGATGCCAATTATGAGAATACAAACACAAAGCAAACTATTTAAAATATTAGCTTCATTGGCTAACTGCCGAACAGCTACTCTTTAGCCAAGCGACAGCTGCCCGGGAAATAGCCGGAGCCGTTCACTACCTTTCCAGCATTAGGAAATGAAGGCTTCGACGGCAGTAAAGTGACACCTCAGTGTATGTTTTTGAGACGAACCGCCGTTAAAACGTGTCTTGGGACTTACTTGGGGGTCTCTACAATGGTGTCATGAGCCGTTGTCGGTAGAAATGTGGCTGTGTCTTGTTGTTTTCAGGTCAGTGCTGCCTGCGCCGTGAGAGTGTGTACTTTCCTGCGTGATGTCACCAGAAACCCCGGCTGTGCTTCTTCGAAACGACCCGAGGGTGCGTTCAACAAAATAACTCCTGCTGTTCAACCAGGTTCAAACACTTAAACTGTTTAACAAAACAGCTAAGTTAAACTATAAATACAACACTGTAACATCACTGTAATGTTTGACTACTGATTTAGATATATTGTGATTAATACAAGTTATTATTTTGTGTCAAAAACACAAACAAATATCATTTTTGGGACTTTTGTGGCCTCTGTATAAATAAAAATAGAGCAAAAATAAATGAAGCATCAATAAATTACACATAGAATTAATCTCCAATCTGCCAATTATTTTCTTGATTAACTGAATAATCATTTTATCTTTAAAATGTCAGAAGATAGTGGAAAAATAGTCCCAATCAGCAGCCCATGATAATTAAATATGAGTATCATATAATAAAGTCCTGCATTTACAAATTTACTTGAGTAAAAGTACATCAATCAGTATTATCATTAAAATGTGCTGTAAGTATCTAAAGTAAAATGTTCATTATGCAGTAGAATTCTTCCTGTGACCTATGTCTTATTGTTTATTTAATTACTGAACCATTATTATGAAACAATAATGTGTTAGTGGCATTTTAAGGTTGCAGCTGGAGCTAATTTGAACATTCAAATGCTCATTAGATGCTTCCCAAGTCTTAATCTGCAAAAGTTAATAGCTGTCAAATCATTTTAATTGGTAGAAAAGTACTATATTTGATTCTGAAATGTAATAGAGTAAGAGTATACAGTAGAAACATTTAAATGTACTTCAGTTACATTCCACACAGACACAGTAAACCTTTCAAAACACTTTTATTTTTATCTTCTACGCCTCCCAAAATGAGAAGCTGCACAAACAACATTTCCTTGGTGAGTTTTAACAAGGCAGTGACACATGTAGCTCACTGTATGTATAGCATAAAATGAACATTGCCTTACCTGCACCAGTCTAAAAAACACTGAGATGGATCAGATGAGACCTTTACATGTAAAAAGATTTGTATGAGCTGGCTCGAGTCTCTAAAACACAACAGCGTACAACAGCATTAAATATAGCCATTTCCTTCATTCACATTGATAAAAAAAAACAAAACAAAAAAAAACATGAGCTCAAGGACAGGGAAAAAATGTTGACCTACCTTATATATTAACCCTTCTTTTAATACTCTAACCATAATATAAATGAAAGCAGGCCATAATATCTCATGCTTTATTTACATGTCACATTCAGAAATGAGGCTGTGATGGAAACAGGTGCACGTTCAGAGGACAGCTCGCCCAGACTGCTGCAGGCATGCACTGCTGCTTCCACAGAGGTTGTTCTACCGCTGTGGACGCAGTACAACGAGGTGACTTTCACTTGAGCATCACAGAGCTGTCACCAGGGGAACCAGCCATTTCCATGCTAACCAGTGCCATGGAGATCCTGCAGCTGCTCTTTGATGAAAGTGAGTGGTGACAACACACAGGGGGGAGAGAGAGGGTGGGGAGGGGAGGAGAGGGGAGGGGACCTTGGAGACTTTGCCAAGGTGGAAGCTCTGAAAAACTGTCTTCCTTTTATACCACATCCATCCACACTGAATGGACTGTACCTAGAATGCAGCAGGATGAAGTTACTGCACTAATTGTGGTTGATTTGTTGTCACTTTTTTCAGTGCAGTCTCCAAATACATTTTCCAATTAACCCTCTAACAGACACCCCCGTTGTTGTGCACAAGCCTGGAAATAATGTGTCCAAAATAAAAGGTCTCTCTTCGTCAAACCTTTAGATTACAATCATAACCCTGGTCTCCTTTCAAAGGCAACTCTTTACATTTTACAACCAAGTATCAGAATGGCAGAGCCCAAAGTTACAGAGGCACAAACACAGTAGAAATGTAAGTTCTTCTTTTTTTTGCCTTGTCTATTTTTTGGCATAAAAAAATGGATTTTTAATAGATACCTTTTATGTGGCAAACACTTTGGAGCCAAAAGTCTCAACCAGTTCTGTATCAACAGCTGTTGCAATGACAAATTGATTTGAACAGATTCAATCAGGAAACTTAGAGCTTTCAATTAATGTATGATTTGTCAAGGTTGTGTGAAGACTGAGTCCAGTACAGACCAAAACACACATGAAGGAGCCAAAGTGTATTTTAAAAGCTTTATGTTGATTTTTCAGTTGTTCTTTCATTTTGAAAATCTCAGGAGGTGTTTTTTTTTCATTATTATTGATTAACCTGCTGAGTATTTCCTTGATTAAACCTTTAGTCTGTGAAGTTTGCAAAAATAGAATTTCCGAAGTTCAGGTGACATCATTAAATCGTTTGATTTAGATATAGATTTCTTTTACTGTCGTATATGTCAAAGAATCTTCACATCTGAGACGCTACAACCAGAAAACGCTTGAAAAATGACTATAGAAATAGTTTATGAATTTCCTTCTGTCTCATTGACCCTGGGGAAAGTTTGAGATCGAAAGGATCAATAGGACATTTCAATAACTACATTCTCATGGCATCTGGATGAACTCTATGTGCTGAAGAAGGTTGTGTGATATGATCAAAAGCTCCAGGACACATTTTCTGTACAATGTGTTTGTGCTAAATTTGTGTTAAATGATCCGTGTGATCTGTGGCTGCTTGTTGTAAATGGTGCAACTAGAGATGCAGTGTGAAAATCAAATGATTTTAAAGTTATTTCTAGTCAAAATGTAACGTAGGTGATACCTGCTTAAATGTGGAATAAAAAGAATTTAAGTTTTCAGGATAAATTCTGAGAGATTTTTTCTGATGTGACTGAATCTTCAAGAATGAATCAAAACTCATCGTCCCTCTTCTTAAGAGACCATGAACACTGAGCGCTGAGTCTGGCTGCTCCTCGACAGTTTGGCCACATCATAAACAGCAGATTCAACTATTAATAAATACACAGCGGTAATGTCAAGTTAAATAACTGATAAAAGGTGCAGGATCAAGGTCAGTTTTGAAACAAATATACACATAAACTTTTTTTTTTTTTTTTAAAACCACCAGACTGAAAAGAAAAGTGATGGACAGAGGTGATGGAAGAGTGCAGACAAGAAAAGCAGATGAGATGTGGATGAAAATAAAAACTGCAGCAGAGCCACAAGTAATTATCATTTTCATTATGGATTAATTGACCAATCGACAAAATGTCCCAAAACCAGTGAAAATCAGCTTCGTTTTAGAGCTGCAGTGATTAGTTGAGTAATTGATTAGTTGGATCCAATAAAAATAGTTGGTATCTGATTACTCATTTGGGTCTTTTTTTTTTTAGGGGGAAACAAACAAACAAACAAACAAAAAAAAAAACCGAACAAACAAGTGATTATTTGCTGGTTTAGTTTTCTACAATTAGAAACTGAATATTATGGGCTGCTGGACTCCAAAAATGACATTTTTCATCATTTTCTGAGACAAAATGATTAATCAAGAAAATAATGAACAGATAAATCAATAAGTGATAATAATCATTAGTTGCAGCTCCACCTCTCTTGTCCGACAAGCTCTCTACAATGCAAAGATACTCACTTTAACTCTCACAGAAGACAAGGACAGAAGTAAATCTTATATAAATCTTACATAAATTAGTTTAGGGGAATATTTGGCTTTTTTTTTTTTTGCTTTAAAAATGACTTCAACATTAAATTGATCATCAAAAGACTTGCAGATTCATTTCCTGTCAATCTGCTGATTGATTCATCAACAATAGTTTCAGCAGAGGCAAAACACTATGCTGTGATTAAGCCTGAATATTCCTTCACTTCACTGGCTGGAAGGTTCTGTACAGCCATCTCTGAACACACACACGCTCACACACACACACTCACACTCACACACTTTGACATCCATAGTTATACAAACAGGTCCTCTAACTCATTTAGCCCTGCGATACCCATCCCCCCCTCGTCCTCAGGTGAGTGGGTGATGCCATGCATATTCACTGCAGGTGCAGCAGGTGTGATTATGGCTGAAAGAAGGGAACTGAAAGCTGAACAGCTCTCCCTGCTGGTCGGACGCTGGCACTGCAGCTGCTCAAAGGTGTCGCTTAAAAGCCTGAGTAGAAAATGGCTATACATCATATAATGCTATGAGGTGTATATGGCTACCAAAATCATACGTTCCCTAACATTATATGTTTCCAGACCTGTCCTCACAGCCTTTCTTTCTTTTACCTTTTTTTTTTTTTTTTACATACTTCACCTTTTTTCATGCATCTCTGACAACAATCATGCTCTCAGGCCATTTTCCACAGCAGCATTGAACTTTTTTCTCTTCCATGTGGCGTAATCTTGTCACAAAGCCCCTTTGATCACTTACTAATCTTTGATAGGTACATAGACTTTACTATAATACTCATATTGTGCTGAATTATTTCCACCATATAAGAAAAACAAAACAAAAAAACATATGATTATCGTGTAGCGCTTTTGGGACTTACAAGATGCCAACTCTGCGTGTACCTAATGCGTCTTCACAACAGTGCGTTGAATATATTGTAAATATACTATCATATATCCTACAATATAAGCGTACAGCAGATGGTGAGTTATATATATACACAACATATCCTGGATGTTTACAAAGAGTATGGGTAACATATTTCCTTTTACAGTTTCAATATCATATTTCTTCATACACTTGACGTACACAGGAGGAGGAGTAGGTTCAACATCAACAAACGACTGTAAAATACTGTAAAAATATTGAAAAACAAGAACATTCAGGGTCTGCCTGGTGAGTGTTAAAATAGGGTTTATAGAAATGAGAGAGGCTATAAGTACAGACAAAGGTTACACGTGTTGGGATATGGCACCGGCATGAGGAGAAGGACGAAACATGACCCTAGAGGAATAACTTTGCTGCTCTCAGTTTTCGCCCTCGACGTAGTAAAAAGGCCTAAAAGAAGCTGTGCTGGATGCAGGCATGCGGATCACTGGAGAAAACAACGACATTCGGCCAAGAAGTAGAAAGAACAGAAGCACATCACGGGACAGAAGCGAAAGCAACTCGAGGAGAGATCGCCGGTTCAAGTAGAGCAAAAAAAAACAACAACAAAAAGAAAAAAACCAAACAAACAAAAACAAAAGAAAAAGACCTCTTTTGCTCAGGAGTACTGTGGACTTCTACTGATGCTGCCGCCCTCCAACTGGACGTCAGCGACTGGAGGAAAGAGGAGAGACGAGCCGCGCCGAGCTGCAGCATCTCATCGTGTTGTGTGCTGCAGCCTCGCCCTCTTCTTCATCACACTTCTTCTTCACGTGTTTGTGCACTGTCCGTAGCTGATACCGCCTTCAGTGAAATATGTGCAAGCAGGAGCTAAAAGCTGTAATGTCCCGCTCCTGTAATGGAATGTGAACACACCGTGGCGATGTGGCAAAAAAAGAGGAGCTGGAATGTAATGGCTCCGTAAAAGACCTGGTGATGTTTGACAGGTCCAGTGACTATTACGGCTCTCTGAATCAGAGAGGCGGTAACAGCTCAACTGCAGTCAAATCATCAGTCGTCTAAAATGTGATGTTTGTTTTAAAATGTGTAAACAAGTTTGGTCCCAGAACTGAGTGAAAGGTCGAGAAGAAAGGTGGGAGAACGCGGCCGGAGAGGTGCCTCCAAAGAACAAAAGGGGAGAGAAAAGGAAAGGATGCTGGATGTAGGTCCCTGTGTGGTGCCCTGTTCAATCTGTGAGCACCCCCTTTATCTCAGTGCACAGTTCAGTCTGCCACCGCACCCAGCTGTCAAAGACACCTGGCCTCTGCAGATCTGTGACCCCCCCAGCTGTTCCTCCCACCTCCTGCACCAACATCCCCGCTGGTGTCTTTTCCCAGCCGCTCTGCCAGTCACAGGATCTGCACCTCCTCTGGTAGATGAGAAGATTGGGGTGCCGGGTAGGGCGTCATGGTTGGGGGAGGGCGTGGGGTAGCAGACCCTCACTCCAGCTCCCCCGTCAAGCAGAGCTCCTGGATCTCAAATAAAAACCTATGCAGGGAGACAGCCTGCCGCTGGCAGTGCAACGCCGTGCCGCTCCCGGCGCCCCCGCCCTGTCTCACTTCTTGACGGCCTGTCGGTAGCTGTGTCTCTGGCCTTCCTGTCGGACTTTGCTGCTGCAGCCGCTGGCTTTGCTGCTGTTGGCGCCGTCCCTGGTGCTGCTGGCCTGGCTGGCCTGGCTGCTGTCCTGCAGCGTGGGGCTGGAGTGAGCCCTCTGCAGCCCGTTGTCCTCCAGGAGCTGGGACTCAAACACAGACAGGTCCTCCTCGCCGCTTCGGATTTTAGCTCGCAGCAGCATGACGTAAGTCCCGTACCGTGTTTTCTATAGAGGCGTGAGTGTGTAAGAGAGAGACAGACAATTGAGAGCTGCAGCACTGTAATAATGATTTAATGCTTCACTGACTTTCCCATTTCTTTCTTTATCTGAGTTCATCTCACCTCAAACTCCAGATACTCGTCTCGCTGGCGGTACTCTTCCAGCTCGCGACCTTTGACCTTGCGGTCAGGAGGATAAGAGCGCAGCTCGGCCAGCTCAGTGGAGATGGCTCTGAATCGAGCTTCATGGGATCTGACCTGCTCCTCCTGGAAACACAAGGTCAACACTGCCATCAGGATGGAGATGGAGGGAACGATGAAAACCTGCCTGAATAATTATTCATCTTTTATCCCACTACATGACTGACTCCCACACACACCTGTGCACCTGTTCCCAATCAGAGAATCAGCTCTCCATCATATACACCTGAATCCACGTCGACCAAAATGTTTTTATTAATGACTCATTACAAATACTGTTAATAAGATGGAGTTTGGTTTGTGTTGAATGAGAGTCTGGGTCTCACAAACATGAGACTGGCGAGTGACGGACGTCAAACACACTTTCGGTTCCTATCAAGCTTCCTATCTCCTATTCTCGTCTCCTTGTTGTGACCATCTACTTTCTTTTTGGACCCTATTGTGAACGACACAGTTCTTTCCTGTTTGAGTCCATCACCTGTATCACTGAGCTCTTATAAATACATATAATATTATTTTGTTGTTGTCATAGAGTCATGTCTCCTATGTTCCTCTGCAGCCAAAGCTGAATATTGGCTTGATATTTCTTGTATAAAATACAGTTCTATGTAATTTCTCTACGATTTCAATATTTTACATACACATATATATAACTGGTCACGTTAAAATAACATAATTTGCATAATATATCATTTCATTAGGTTGTTTCTGTATTTTTGCGTTTTTTTAAACAGTGCACTGTAGAGAGACAGGAGGCAGGAAATTAAGAGAAAAACAAGCAACAGATGTCTCCTCCAGTACACGGGACGTGTCTCAGGCCTGGTGATGCACCTTCGACATTCTTGTTATAAGAAGAAAAACGTCTTGTCAGAACTAAAACAACTAAGCTTCTCACGATGGCAGTGTGATTGCTTTCAGGGTATTTACTCAAATGTTACCTACAACCTCTTCAAAGGAGGTTATGTTTTCATCCCTGTCTGTCTGTCTGTCTGTCTGTCTGTCTGTCTGTCTGTCTGTCTGTCTGTCTGTCTGTCTGTCTGTCTGTCAGCAGGACTACGCAAAAACTACTGAGTCCATTTGCACCAAACTTGTTGGAGGGATGTGTCACAGGTCAGTGAAGAAACCATTAAACTTTGGTGTGGAAGACATTGTGACATTTCTCAGGAGATAATGTTTGGATCTTGAACTAGACAGACGTGTGTAGGATTGTTTGGTATACGCTCCACTGAATGTCACTCTAGTTTAATTTGTGTCTTGGGCTGAAGTAAACAGACCTCTGAATGTATTTAAAATCACATTTCACAACAGTTTGACATGAGGAATGAAATATCTGAAATCAGTGCCAGTAGTGGTCATTAGTAATATATTACAGTGTTTATTCGAGTGTTTATTCATGAAATTTTAATTTTAATTGTAATTACTCTGCCTTTATATTATGAAAAGTTATGTGTCAACGCCTATTGGAAATGGCGGCACAGCACGGATCATTGTTCTTATTTCACAGGGTCCTTGACTTGACTCGGACCAGATTTAATCCCCTCCAGGACCCAGCTGTGAAGCAGCTGTTAACATAACGTTACCTCAGACAGCTTTGACATCGTCCCCGGCAGCAGCGGCCGGCTGAACTTCTTCTGAGAGCCGATGGCTGCTGGGAAAGGAGGAGCCGAGAACATGGTGGCCACTGTGTTGATCCGTGTGATCCAGGACTGCATCTGCTCCGCGTTCCTGTGACACAAAGACACACAACAGACATATCTTCAGCTCCAAAGCACATGCAGTAGGTACAAACACACTTATCAGTTCCCGTCTCACAGCAGCACGCGGCTAACTTACAACATCAAAGGAATAATTATCAGGAAATGCAGCCTTGCTGTTGACAAAGAAATTATTTTGGAGCCAATTAATCCATGAGAGAAAAGGGCCTGTTTTACACTAACAGACCCATTAGGGGCCCATGAGGAAATTCAGATTGAATCAGACAGCCTTGCTTAAATCCCACGGGAGGAAGAGAGAGATAGAGACAAAGAGGAGAGAGGAAGAAAGAGGAGAGAGACTCAGAGAGGGGTACAGTATCTGGGACAAATGCATGCTGCAACTGGAGCACAGAGCCTGTCCTCCTGGGGGCTGAAACATGTGGCCACTCATGTGCCACTTCCTGGATGCTGCTAACACACACACACACACACACATACACACACACATACACACCCACACACAAACCAACAACACACACCTTCACCTTGCTCTTCACATGCAGCATACTGTACGTCCTGTTCAACATCTGTGTGTGTGTGTGTCATTGATCCGTGTGCTCACAGCATGTGTTCTGCACACCGTGGGCCACATGTGCACAGCTGGCCACACATGCTGTTAATTGAGATTGGATGCTCAGCTGTGATCAACCATATGGCCAAAAGTATGTGGACACCGTAGTGTTACACTCATGTCATTCCACAACTATGATCATTAATCTGCTGCTGTAACAGAACCACTCTCCTGGTTTTCCATCTCTCCACCAGATGTTGAACCTGCTGCAGAGGTTTTGTCGAATTCAAGAGCATCATTGAGTCCAGCACAGATGTTGGGTGATAAGGTCTGGGGTTGAGGTTACGGCTCAGGGCAGGCCAGACTTTGTGCACGAGGACCAGTGTCCCCCAAAAGAGATCTGAGCTCCCCAGAGCAATGTTACAATGAATTATATAAGAAATCCTAATTAAAATCTAATGTCTTATCATCTGTAACGTGTGTACAGCTCTGCTTTTATCTGCTGTCAGTAAGGCCCGTAACAATCGATCCAGACGTGTGCAGGTTGTTTTTTAATTCATCGCTGCTCATAAACTGTTTCCATGTATTTTTTTTTTTTTTGTGCACCTCTGCGTAATTATTGTTCGTGGATTTGGTCTCAGATCAGCGATTCTCGACAACCGGCTGCAGGAGCTCACGTCCCGACAGTGAATCCAGTTCAGCTGCCGCTCTCATCATTTCTGCCAAATAAAGCTGAGTAGTCTGTCAGTCAGCATGAAGTAACCTGCAGCTTTCTCCTTGATGTCAGCCACAAAACAAGATTTTAGAGCAGGATCAAAGTGCCCTGAAATAGTACACCCTCCCATCCCGGGTTTTTTTTTTTGATGCAGTGACACATGAAATGAAACTAGAAACAGGCCTAAACTTCTCACTAAGTCGTGCGTCTTTTTATTTCTCTTCTTAATATTTTGTATTACAAAGACTCTTTTTAGAGGCAGATGAATCCGGAGGTCTGATCTGACCCTGAGAGCCACAGTGTAATTCAAACAGATATTATCATGTTGAAACAGGAAAGAGACAACGACAAACTGTTCATACAAGTCGTCTGTCTCCAGTAAGATGATTTCTTAAACCAGGTACATTTAATCCAGGATTAGACAAACCTGCGAGAAGAGTGCAGACTCCTTTTGTTAGTTATTTGTTTGGGAGCGAGACGGGAACGTTAGGGAAGAGAGGAAGGGGAAGACATGCAGCAAAAGGCCTCAGTTGGAATTGAACACGTCACTTTCCCCCACATGATGTTTGAATGTCTCGTTGCTCTGTCCGTCTCCAAAAGTCAGGTCAGGGGGAGGGAATAGATCTGATCTCTTAAATGCGTGTACAAGTACTGATTGTTTGCTGTAGCATTAAATTTGACCTTAATTAGAAATGAGAAACAATGAAACACACCTTAGACCATAAAATACACACGAGGATATTGTACAGGGGTGTCCACATACTTTTGACCACACATTGTTTGGATAGAAGTCAGACGCTGTGCAGGCGCACCTGCACACACGCTGTAAACTGTGTGAGTGGATAATCGCACAGCGTTTAGTGTTTGTGTGCACTCTGTGATTCTCTCCACATGATGTCAGCTCAGCGAGGAGCAGTAACTGGGACTCACGGTGCCTGGAAGAGATACACCCTCCAGTCGGCGGTGCGCAGGTAAAACACGTTGGGCCTCTTGCTGTAGTCTGAAGCCTTCATGGCCAGAGAGTGATGGATGGACACGGCGTTCTTCAGGTCCTCGTCAGACAGCTGCTTATCAGGCCTGTACTCCCCCTGACAGGACAATTACAAATTAGAAATGGTTGCTATGGTGAACGTACAAGGGTCTTAAGACTTATTAAAGTTGGTGAACTGACTAAGGACATTCAGTGTTTTTATTGGAGCAGTGGGAGGAGGGTGAAGACGCGCTAGCAAACATTAGCACGGCAACCATCCCTATTGAATTCAACTGAGGAGCAAAAACCTGGAAGTTATTGCAGATGTTTACAACTGCAATAACTGGATTAATATGGAGTTCTGCGTTCCCCCTCAGATGGATTTAAAACTGATCCAGTGCTGGAATGGAGAACAGTACAGCTGGGACCTGAGTTTCAGAACCAATAACTTGAAGATGAGAATGAGAAATGCACAATGTCATCATCAGCAGATCACTATCTGCATCTTTGATTTGGCATAGGTTTGACGCAACCTGAGTTCGGGGGAACGGCGAATCGAACCGCCAACCCAGGATTCAGCAGCCAACCTGCTCTACCACCTGAATAAGACAATAAATACAAACCAGGTTGTTTCCATGAAAGAAATATAAACTTCCCTGAACTTTTCACAAACTTCCATTGAGAAGAGTAAAAAATATTGTAAAAAGTAAAATCTACATTCATTCATTGTGATGCTGCTGGTTTGACTAAAGGACAAATAATCATTATAGCAAATCACGTAAACAAAAAGCTAGTAGAAGTAATTTTTATCATTCTTTGATCATACATGACCAAGTTTAGTGAAGTTTAGGCCTGGGCTTAGTTTTAAGTTTTTCAATGTTTGTGCTTTTTGCTCTCTCTCTCTCTCTCTCTCTCTCTCTCTCTCTCCCAACCCAACCGGTCGAGGCAGATGGCTGCCCACCCTGAGTCCGGTTCTGCTCAAGGTTTCTGCCTCTTAAAAGAAAGTCTTTCCTTGCCACTGTCGCCTAGTGCTGCTCTTGGTGGGAATTGTTGGGTCTCTGTAAGTAACATTATAAAGAGAAAGTGTAGACCTGCTCTATTTGGAAAGTACCTTGAGATAACTTATGTTGTGAATTAGTGCTATACAAGTAAAAATTGACTTGACTTAAAAATCCTCCTATTTCTACCCCTCAGTTTGGAGAATGCTATTATGCTATTATAAATAAGAGGCTGACTCGACATTCAACGCCAACTTTTCAGTACTCGACCTTTTGCTTCACATAGATTTTGGTCATCACATAAAAAGCACTGTGGCTGGATACAGCTCCGCTGTGTCACTACAGGCTCATTCTCGAGCAGATGGTCTGTTTTCTCTCCATACAGGAGGAAGTTGGAGCATCAGTGGCCTGTGACGCTGGCAGAGGTTGCCCCTCATCAAAGCCAGGCCCACCACTGCGCATGGCTCCTCTGCTCATTGCCAGGGCCTGACTGGCTGAGGACATTATGTAATAACACTTCTAAGACATGTAAACAGGAAACAGGCGCCAAAATAAAATGACTCCCCAAGATAGACTGTTTTAAAAAGCCGTGATTGCAAACATTAACATAAAGCCTTACAGGAGACTGTGTGTGGGCAGGTCACGTGATAGTGAAGAACATATTTGTTTGGTTTTCTACTGTGAGGATGAAGATACACCTTCTGGTTTGAAAGTTAACCAGAATGTTTATGGAGATGCAGTCACCTGTTATTTACAGTAAAAGGTTGAATAATGAATATCAAGCAAATGTTACATATTACTTCTCACACAAACATTTTATATATACACATAAAATATACTCTGAACTACTTACCTTTTGCAGGTAGAGAATTAACCCTTTCAGGATGACGTAGAAGGTCTTCCACCCTCTTTTCCCTCTTGGTGCTTTGAGGAGGAGAAAACATGTTCACATTAAACCTGTAGTAATATACACACATATGTATATATATATACCTATATATAATTTTTTTTTTTAATTTGCACTAATACAAGCAGCATAAAAACTTATAGCAGAAGTGTATGCATTTGATCTCTCTCCAATGATGAGTAAAAACTATGTAAAAAACATGACGCAAAATCAGAGACACGTAGAATAAACAGAGCATCATGTTCTGCTTATATACAACATGTACAATAATCTACATTGTCGTACCTGTAGTGGGAACTCTAACATGTTCCATATTATCTTGAGTTAAATCCAAACTAAATCCAACTTTGTTGTGAATTAAACCACTGCACTGTACAAGTCCAGGAGGCAGAGGGTTTATTTGAAGCATGTCACGGTATTCTTATCCTAAAGTTACATCTCACACTGGTCTATTATCGACTTGATGTTCTATTTCTATTAATACTAACATGCCATCACCCAGTCAGAAGCTTGTTTCAATCTGATTTTGCAGCTCTACACCCTCCTAGTGCCCCGATCTTCCTAAAGTCTATAGCAAAGATATATGCACCTATATTGTTAAAGCTATGATACACTGTTCAAAATACACAGAAACCGCTGTATGAATTTCAATAATATCAGAATGTATATACCGTGTGATAACATTTGGTATTTGTGTTTAACTGGCTGTTACGTCTCTTTTTATCCATATAAACTGATCCAGCAGCTGATTTATGTGTTATGTAAGTTGGAGAAACCGTATTCACACTGACAGTGAAAACATAGACGTTTGATTGGATCACAGCTGATTCAACAGAGCAGTCGATGTGAACGTGGAACTACGAGTGTGAAACTGGTTATGACACAGGACTTTGGAAAACTGCTCCCTGATTGGTCAGAACGCAAAGATGAGGATTTAATGGAGATGCATTAAAATCAAAAGGAATTTCATGTAGCAGAGGATTGTGGGGATATTGCCTTTTCTTCTGTTTGGACTTAATATTTATTGTCGGCCTAAACAGAGCAGTCAGTGTGTATTTGGTGCTTTTGGTGAGAAGATGTTGAAAGCTTCTGTTTAAAACTACATTTCATTGAAAACTTCAACTCCTGCAATAACTGGCTTGTTTTTTGGCAACTTGGAGTCAAATTTCTGCTTCCAGTAGTTACAGAGCAACATGGTGATTAATGTGGAGTCCTGTTTGTGTCCAACTGAGGAATTTAAGATTTTATTATTCAATTTATGAGATTGGGAATGTATGCTGCAAAGCAAGATCAATTAAAGGTCCCATAGAGTCTAAAGGTAGATGTCCATGTGTTGATTATGTGTGTGATTATAAAGCAGGTCTAGGTTCTGTATTAATACTGTGAAAGTATCAAAGCGTTCAGTCCACAGAGAAATGCACACAGCAAACCCCAGCTGAGTGTTTTACCTGAAATCTGCTACATTTTTATTGCATCACTCAGAAAACAATCAGCCAATCAGAAGAGAGGCTCAGAGCCTCCTCTCTTCTGATTGGAGAGAAGCCTGAGAGAGGAGATGTAAAACTACACTGAGATGGTTTTTGGTTCTTAAAAACACAAATAGATCTTCTTATGGATCAACACTTCAAATAAAACACAGAAGAAGAGGAGAATATGGGACATTTAAGCAAATTTTAGTTTCAGAGCAGCTACTGTGTGACCTGTGAGGTGAGATTTTTTTCTGTCAGTTGCTATGGAAAAATGTTCTCACCTCATGAAAGAGGGAAAAAAACTGAATCTGTTGTCCATCACCTGGCCTACATACTCTGTTGGTTCACATCACGAAAAAGGTCACAGTCTGATTGAGTGAGAGTGTCTGAGTCGTACTTCTCTTGCCGTCTGAGTCAGCGTGGACTTTGCGAACCAGGAACCCGTTCTTGTACAGCAGCATTCCCGACGGCTGCGTCTCTTCCTCCGACAGGGGCTTCCCGCTGCTGCCCACCCTCTTCATGGACTTGGAGGTGTTGGAGTCGCACAGGCTGTCCCCCAGCTCCGAGAACGACTTCCGCAGCTCTTCCTCGTCACTATGGAGACAAAATAAATAAATAAATAAATGAATAAAAAAATGAAATACACAGACTCCATGGTGATCAACACTTATGTGTCATGTCTCATTAGCAACGTGAACAAACACATCATCATTCATCCTGTCCATTTGCCTCTCAGTCTGTGGTTGTTACACGTGGAACAAGAGGTCCAGAGATTTCACACTCTCACTGGGAAACTTTTATGTCGCACAGTAACACATGAGTAACACCGCCGTCTTCTGCCGGTGCCTCTGCAGAGCTTTTGTTGCACAAGACGTTTACAAAGCGCCGTGTATCTGGGGGGGGGGGGCCTGAGTGAATGAAAGCGTCTTCTTCTTCAAAGCTTTAAGTGTGTGTTTTCCTCTCTCCCTGTGCTCGTCTCCTGCTCTCCTGAGGAGACGTCCACTCTCCTTGATCGAAAACGCACAGCAGCAAAAACAGTGACACCATCTATCTTGTTCCAGCCCAGCGAGGTGAAAAACAGGGGCATCTTTACCGGGGGAGGGGGGGGCAGCTTCTCTCAGAGACGCAGACACATCACAGTTACTCTTCCTCACAAGGAGCCTCATAGAGGTGAGACAGGAAGGTTTTCATTGCAACAGATAAATGAATCTTTACAGCAGCAGTTCCCAACCTTTTCCAACTCATGGCGCACTCTCAAAAATGTTGGTGGCCCACATCTGACGTTTTCATTTTAATCATCACAATAACAGGACTGAAGTGAGAGCAGGGGAAGCTCAGTTTTTCTCCTTTGTTTGACAGAGGAGAGATCACTTGGTCGATTCAGCACCTGTCTCTTGACTTTTTCTTTTTCTTTCTTCCTGTTGCTAACCAGCTCTCTGTTTTGATACTCCAGGATGCTTTCTCTCATCTTATCCCAGTGACAGGCCTTCTCATACATTTTAAAATGTTTTTAAAGATCATATTGTTTCAAAATATTACACTTTTAGTTTTGCAAATGATTTGTCGGCCCACTTGCAATATCATTGCGGCGGTTGGGAACCACTGCTTCACAGGGAGGGAGAGGGAGGGAGAGGGAGGGAGAGGGAGGGAGAATACCACAGCAACACCAGAATAACACAACAGACAAGATGACTCTTGACTTATAGGACAATATTGATGGAAAAGGCCTCATTTAAATTTGAGGGATTGCTGTTAGTAATCGTCTGTTTTTCGTGGTTTCTGAGCGACATCATCGGTGAGGTGAGCCTGAAATGACAGAGTTTATGAGGAGATCAGGATGAAAAGTCTCAAAGGTTAGTGAGTTAACGAGCTGCAGTGATCTGGTCGGAGCTCAGGCTGTTGTAGCGAAAACCGCAGCAAAAACGATAAACGTGTGTTGAGGCCTGTTTTGAGGCAGAGCAGCTCACTGTGCTGCTTGTCTGATGAATATTTGAAGAGGGTTTAGATTCTGGGTTTGGGGACAGCAGATAGAGCAGCAGACTGATGCTGTGGATGGATGAAGACGTGTCATGTTATTATTATGGTTATACATTTCCAAAGATAAAACAGAGTCTCTTTTCATGACCCTGTGTGTCTGATCAATAATACTGATTGAATCCTACAGTTTGTCAGGAGTGAACATCTGTCTGTTTTACAGTAATGTAGCACATCTGGCAGATATCCAGGGTGTGGTATATTCTGAGGAAACAGCAGGATTTTCACACAAGTTAATGTTATGGATATAAAAGCCAGAGTGACTGAGTTTGAGCTCAACAGCATCACATTAGTTTTTTATCTTCGTAAAGCTCTTTGTAATCTAGGCTGCAGGTAAGTTCTGTATGAATAAACTTTTTTATTACTATAAATAAGAAAATTCTTACTTTACCCTGACACTGTTGTTGTTCACCTGTCATGTTGTCATGTTATTTTATTCCCCCCTTTTTTCACAGGGTTTGGTTTGAATAGGAGGAACACATCATCTCCTTTTGTCTTTTTAATTCTTTTGTATATTTATTCATTCTCCTTCCTCTTTTGTCTCTGTTCAGATTTGACATTTTTCAGGACAAACCAGTGGCTTGTCTACAACTTGTCTGCGTTATGAACATTTTCTAGTGTAGCATCTGTCCAGAGTAGTTATTTCACCACCTAAAAACTCCACTGCAGACAACGAATACAAAACATGACAGCTAATACAAATGAAGTGGAGATATCCTTTCGGTTATAAAACTTAAAGAGGGAGAGGAGTGTGTAACTCTGAATCCAGGTCACTTAATGTTCAAACTGCAACACTGGCAGCTCTCAGATTTGAATGAAACTGACCAGACTCCGTTCTTCATTAGAGGAGTTTTCGGATGAAGAGTTGTGGACTGAAGTCTTCATCGCTCATTAGAAACAGGCCTGGAGGAGCCATCTCTGAAAATGAGGAATCCGATGAGCTGCTGAGTGCTGCCTGTCTCTGACTGCAGCTTTATGTCGAGCTAACTACTCTCGTGTGTGTGTGTGTGTGTGTGTGTGTGTGTGTGTGTGTGTGTGTGTGTGCGTGTGTGTGTGTGTCTTTCCCGGAAAAGACTGTTAGACTAGTCTTTTCTAACTCTCTAACCAAAACGTGAACAGTAACACTGTGTTTTTGTTTATTATATGAGTTTTTCATTGTGATCTGTGTTTTAGTTATGTTTTTATTTCATATTCATGTCTACTTGCTCATTTTTCTGTTTTAATGTGTTGTTGTGGGCCCCTTTGTATGTTGATTTGTTTTATTTATTTTAATTACAGTTTCATCACAAATTTCAAATGTTTTGTCAACTAATTTGGTTATTTTCTAAATCTTACTGCTCATTATTATCTGTTTTTATTTGTTTTATTACAGTTTTACATGTTTTATCATTTAATTTTGTTTTTATCTGGCTGTATATTCTTGTGTAGTGTATTTCCTATAAGTTATTATAGTTCCTATAAGTTTTATCTTATATTCATGTCAACTAGCTCCATTTTTATCATTTTATTACCATTTTATCTCTATAAATGTTTGTTTATAAATGTTAAACCTCTGTTTTTGAGTAATGCTGCACGTAAAAATATATATTTAACAATATACTGAAGTGTTAGAGTATGGGTTTGTATTTGAATGAAAGACAATATTAACAACACACGTAGCTGCAGCAGTGATAATCCCATTCTCCTCTCAATAATCCCCCACAAAGCGCTGTATCTATTCTCTTAGTGTTTTTAAAGGGATTTGTCACATTAGCAGATGATCGATGCCTCGGGCTACAACAGCAACTGTCTCTGCATCTGCCCGGTGAGGTAACACGGCAATTCCACTTGTTACCTCACCAGGCGGCACCCATGCAAAAGTTCAGTCTGAAAATAGAAAAATGGCTGGATGCCGAACCCCCCCGAGACTACGCTATGAGTAACCAACAGTACATAACAGCAGTTAACCCCATGCAGGAGCCAGAGAGAAAATGTGAGGC
Organism: Seriola lalandi dorsalis; assembly: GCF_002814215.2. Classification (NCBI taxonomy): domain Eukaryota; kingdom Metazoa; phylum Chordata; class Actinopteri; order Carangiformes; family Carangidae; genus Seriola; species Seriola lalandi. Next base: position 1,096,237 of record NW_019524870.1, read on the forward strand.
GGAGACGGAGCCAATGAGCATGTAGCCTGTTGCCTGGTAACTGCCGGGCTGCCTGAATCCCTTTCTACACAGAGACAAAGTGGAGGAGCTGGAGAGAAGGGGGGGATGGAGAGAGGAGAGAGAAAGAGAAAGGGGGGGTAGAGAGGGAGGAAAAAGAAACAAAGCTCATCCTTCTCAGATGGCAGAACATCATCAACATAATATGAGTGAGAGAGGAAACGAGGAGAGGAGAGGAGAGAAAGAAAGCAAAAAAGAAAGGAAAGGGGGGGAAGGGGAGGGGAGAAACAATATAACAGATGAATGGAAAGGAAACAAAAGGCAGGGAAAAGAAAAAAGAAAGAACAGAAAAGAAAGATAAGAAAAAGAGGAAAGCAAAGAAATAAATTAATGAAGAAAAAAGAAATGAAAGAAAAATTGGGGAAGGAGAGGAAAAGTAAAGCAAAGAAAAGAAATAAAAATATAGGAATAAAAAGGAAAGAAAGTGAAAGAAAAGAAATGAAGGTAAAGGAAAAGAGAGAAAGAATATAAACAAGAAGAGGAGAGGAGATGAAAATAAAGGACAGAATTGTAGGAATGAGAAGGAAAGGAAAGGAAAGGAAAGGAAAGGATGTTGATGTCACCTGCTGGGTTGGGGTTATGTTGGGCTCTTTGTGCTGAGGTTGCTGCATCAGCAGCCAATAGAAACAGATTTGCTCTGTCACCTGTGTCACTGAGTCTCTGCACCAAAAACACAAAAACACTCCAGACACAGTGAAGTGAAAGAGGACAGTAACTCATCCACACACATCCTCTTGTCCATGACAAAGCTTCTCCTCATTCACACAGGCTGCAGTGTTAGTTCTTTTTTTACCTTCATACCATCCACATAACAGCTGATTTATTTATTTATTTAAATAAGAGAACAAAGCGTTATAATCTAATATGTGGATAGTGTTAAATTGGGCTGGATATTTTTTTGTTAGTACCAGGATATACCTGAGTTTTACAGATACCAAATTGATCAGTTTTTTCCCTACCTTTTACTTGGAGAGATGTGCATTTACATTCATAAGTCATACCTTTAAAAGTTTATGCTGTTTATAAACTTGTTTATCTACAGAAACTACTTTTCGCTTCACAAAAGAAGCCAAAGTTCTGAAATGGAAAATGCTGCCAAAACACAAGCAGACACACAAGAACTTTGCTTAGATAAAACAAACAAACAAAAATGTTTGTGCAGGTTTCAATACTCAGGGTGACAGACATATTTCTGTCAGTGTTCCGGGGCGATGTCTGGCTCTACTGTTTAATGTCAGGCGATGCTCTCTGCTGTAGGTGAGGGGGGATGATTAGAGGCACAGAGGGAGGAGGAGAAAAGGGGATTAGCGGAATAAAAGGACTAATAGAGCAAATGGGTCTTCACTCCACGTACAGCAGGCTCCAATCTACACTCATCATCTTCACATCTTCATCCTGCTCTACCTGCTTTCTATCTCCGACTTGTTGCGTCTCTCTGTGCCCACCACCTCTCTCCCTCTGCTCTCCACCCCCGCTCCCGAAGCAACGAGGAAGCATGCGTGTACTGTATATGTCTGTGCTGTATGTGTGTGTGTACGTGTGTGTGTGTGTAAGTGAAGAACATGTGGGTGCCTCTAACTGCAGCCGTGTGCGTGCCTTTCTCTGTGGGGGTGTGAAATAACATCCCTGGCCCATGTTTTTTGTGTTATCTTTCAAACACACACCTGTGTGTGAGATGCACATGCCTGATTTCACACACACACACACACACACACACACACACACACACACACACACACACACACACACACACACAGTATTGTATCTGTATTCATAAAATCACAACACGCAGTTTGTTTTAGTGTCTGAAAATCACACCTCGATCGCAGGCCTTGGGCTACACTCGGAGGTGACGGAGAGTAGTTCTCTTTTTTAAACCTCAATCTGGGAGTAAATTAATAAATCGACGCTGAGGCTGACCTATTTATAGAAAGGAATAGAGCAGAATAGAATATATGCAATTTCAAACCGAAAAAATTTCCCATCAAGAGACGCACAGGCAGCAGAATCGACGCAGACGTGAGGTCTATCTGTCACAGGGTGTTAGTGAACCTGTGTTGTGAACTCAAGTCAATGAGTCTGCAAGTGAAAGAACGTCCTCAGTGTGATGAAATATGCATCAGCCGAGCAAGTGGGGTGTGAAAGTGGTGGCAAAAAGTGACACTGTGCTTCGCTTCTCGCAGCAGAATTTAGTCTGTTCCCAGTGATCTCGGCCAGCTGAGATATTTAAAAAAAAAAATGAACGTGTGCAACTATCTGCCAAAAAAACCAAACAAAACACACACAAAAAAATAAAGCAGACTCCTGTGAGCTGAATCTCTTAATCTGTAATTCATTTTTGTTCGGAGATGGATTCTCCTTTTGCTTGATGGTGTTTACGTGTCTAAAAATGTCTCCTCTCCTCTCCCCGTCCCGCCGTGGCCTCGCCGCGCGGTGTTTAAATAGCCGTCTATATGTCAGCGGAGATGTTTGAACTGGATTGCCTGCCTCTCTGTGGATCTCCTCCTCGATCTGCTCCTCTGACCACTTTTACTCAGCTGCTTCGGGAGCTGCCGCTGCCGCTGCTGCTGCTGCTGCTGCTATTTTTGGAAAGGTAGTGGGAGGCTGTGGTCACACCTTTGTACAGGATGCAGGTAAAGAGCCATTTAAAACGAGTTGCCTTTGTCTCTCTCTCTCTCTCTCTCTCCTCTCTGTCTTTCCTTGAAACATGTTCACATGTATCTACACACACATTCATACCAATGCGTATATCTACACGTACAGTACATCTATCAGTGAGCGTATGTGTGTGTGTGTGTGTGTGTGTGTGTGTTTGCTGCTGAGAGAACGCAGGGAGGAAAGAGCAATGCGGTAGCTATGGAGTCGTATCCATGGTGCCATCGCCATGGCAACAAAGCTTGGAAAGCCGGTGACTTAATTGGCATCGCTGAGGCACTCTGAAACTGTGATCCAGAATAGCAACCCTTGACACACTAATGTTTCCTTCAAATGCCAGACAACACGCACGTCATTAATGAGGAAGCTAACAAGCTAATCAATATCCCTCAATATTTCCCTTTAGGACAATGTGTGTGTGTGTGTGTGTGTGTGTCTCTGTGTGTGTGTGTGTGTGTGTGTGTGTGTTAATCACTTACAGTGTCCATTGAAGCTTCTGATTCTTGATGGAGTTGTAGAGAGCCTGTGGAGGTAAACAAAAATAACATTTCAGATACGCACGACAAACAGCAGCTGCGTGCTCAGGTGGAGGTCTGATCAGATATTAGAGGGCGGGCAGGTGTGTTGTGGTTCTCTGGAAGGCTGCGCAGAGCGAGCTGGCCTCATTCAATAAAAGACAGAGAAATGTCATCCCCCTTCTCTCGCTGCTCAAACTGCCCTTTGCCTGAGCTTAACTCATTTTCTTCACCTAACAATCCATCAATCACCCAATCAGTCAGCCGCCACCACTACATCAGTTACGAAGCCATTATCCACCACGCAGCCGGCCCGTCGATGGATAGACCGGCCGATCGATCTGCCAATAAATAATTTAGAGTTTGACGCGGATGCATTGATCTGCACGGACCAAATTAAGTTACAGCTTAGGAACATGAACAACAACACAACAGTGAAAAAACAACACATGATGAGGACAGTGCACGTCATTTTCTATAGGCTGCAGTGAGGAAAGAATGTTGCCACCGACGTTAATAATCAGTTCATCTTTCGACTAACCTTTCAAGCAACTATTTGAAGATGTGAGCTTGGACATTTTCCATGTTGTCAGACATTTTACAGACTCTAAGTGATTAATCATTTAATCATTTAAAAAGAACAACTAACGAATTAGTTAAATGCAGTGTTGGAAGTAAAAAGAAACACTACATGGTAAAAAAAACCCTCACAATTAGATTTAAGCAAAACTACCTAAGTATTAAAAGTAGTTGAATACAAGTACTCATTATGCAGAATGACTTTTGACCTTGGTTAATGTAGAGCTAACTTATGTGCTGCTTCTTAAACCTAAAACCTCATATCATATTTTAGATAATCAAGATAATTATATTTTGTGTGTAAAATATTATTGGTGAGCAGAAAAGTATGAAACAATGTACAACATGTCCAACCTGGAGGTGGATGCTGCTCAAGGTTCCACTTCCTGTCCGCCAAGAACAGAAAGGTGAGGCTGCAGTGGGTTCAACAAACTCTGGACAAAACCAGAGCCAGCTGCTCTGATGAATCTGGATTTCAACAGCATGAATCCATGGACTCAACAGTTTTGGAGCCTTGATACCGATCGATCATGGTTTGGTCTCAGTCTATCTGAGTATGGTTTCTGACCCTGAGCTTCCCTTTAAGGCCATAGTTCACCATCTTCTAATGGACAATGCTCCACGTCACAAAGCTAAAGTCATCTCAAACTGGTTTCATGAGCATGACAGTGAGCTCAGGTTTGCTTCAGTGGCCTCTCCAGTCACCAGATCTGAATCCAGTACAACATATTTGGGATGTGGTAGAATAGGAGATCTGCAGCGTGAACATGCAGCTGACAACTCTGCAGAAATGATGTGATGCAATCATGTCAACATGGAGCAGAATCTCAAAGGAAACTTCTCTACATTTTTATGAATCAATGACACTAAGAAAGCAAATGGAGGAACTACCCAGTGTTATCATAAAGTGCTCCATGAGTGTATCTGCATGTGCGTCGGCTACTTTCTTCCAACTTTAATTGGGTTTAATGTTTATGTTGTTTTCAACTCCAGATCCGTTTCAGCTCGTTTGCGCCTGGATTCACTTTTTTTTGTACCAGTTTTTAAATCATTTTTTGGGTCACTGCTTCCACTCTCAGGGAAAGAAAAAATAAAACCACTCCTTTACTTTCATTATCATGATGATGGAGCGAAACAAAAACAGACCTACTGAACAACACAGCAGAGGATCAAAGACGGTTTAATGAGGGAGCGTCTCCGCTGCGAGAGGTTTCACGTTTGACTTTTTTTTAACTCCCTTAAAAATCCGTAGTGACGGTCGAGACCTTCAGCTGAATGTGACATAGCGACCCGGCTTCACAGCTGTTCTGCAGCGGAGCAGAGAAGACAGCGTGAAGCCATCAAGACATGTGGACAGTTGGACGCGGCTGATGGACAAGCTGTGACAGCGGAGGTGATGGAGAGGACACTTACAGCCACTTCATCACCGCCTCGCCTCACCTCCCAACTCCTGGTGGACTGATGCCCGCACGTCCTCTGTGGCGGAGGAAACCTCATACTCAGCCCAAATCGATCATTTTCCATTACATTCCTTTGATTAAAGAGCTGCCGCAAATGGTCTTCACTTGAGTTCAGCTGTTTTAGACTCCCAGCCCATTATGAGTATCATGGTGTTGCATTGTGACTTTTACTCAAATGAAATTGGATTTATAATAGGGTTTGATTTCTGTGTCTAATCAGGTTTCTTTTCCAACGTCCAAAGCGTCATGAATATTAATCACCGCCCAGCCTGAACATTTACAGATTCAGTTCTGGTTTCCATACATTCTACTGTGGAAAAAAAAATAAAATCTAAGCATTCAAACTTAAATGCGTTCACACATTTTAATAATCACGACCGAGCTTCCCGGGGCCCAGCCATGTTGCAAAGAAGTGGAAGACAAACTGCCTCTGTAGCACGAGTCTGGCCAACATCAAATATTAACAGTGAATTTGTAAGCTGTAAAAGTGAAAGTATACTGATCTGCAGCAGCAGCGTTGTGCTCCTCCTACAGAGGCTCATCCAGTACAAACTGCTGAGTTTTTAAAAGATCAGCAGTAAAACAAAACTCAGGCACAAGATCATACCGAGCAAATTAAAAGTAAATGAGCTTGGAGAAAGAAACTGAGGATGAAACATGGAAATAAATATATAGGAACGTCCTTGTTGCAAACAGAATATCGATGGAGAATTATTAACGGATATTTTTTAGCCCCAAACGGAATAAACCAACAGATTGAAGGAGGAGGAAACATGGAGGAAAATCTGCAAACTACCTACATGACTTTTGGTCATGTCTTAAGATGATGATCTACTACAGTTCTCACAGCGGGGTCCAGGAACCTTAAGGGGAATCATTTATTTTCACTATAAATCCATTCATAAGTAACACAATGACAGAATGTATGACTGCTTTAGTCAAACACTTTCTGAAATAAAAATATAAAATAAAAGTAAAAATCTTTTCAGATGGGGGTCTGTGGTCTAATTAGTGTCACTTTAGGGTCCTAGACATGAGTTTGAGAACCACTGATCTGCTGGACTTATAGATAAATAGTATTCCTGAAAATGAACCCTATGACTGCAGTGCTGGGAACAATCCCTCTTACTTTTTAAATATGTAACAGGAGAGTGGACAAGTGGATTAAAAGGAAGTGGATGAAAAGGGAAAATGACCTACAAACTAAAACTATGGACAAAAATGTTTGGGAAAAAAAAATGTCACAAAATGAAGTGAATGTTAATGTGTCATAATGCAACTCTGTTATTATGTTCCTTCTATATCTTTGCTTTGTTTTCTTCTCCGCTCTTTGTCAGTTTGTTGTCTCACTTCTGCAGCTGCATTTGTAAGATTATTTCTGCAGAATGCTGCGAGTGAATCAAGAGAAATAAATAATTAAAAAAAAAAACAAACTAAGAGCTTTGATCCGGAGCTTTTACCCTGCAACCGAACAAAAAAGAAAAAATGCCAACAATCAAGGATGTGAATCTTATAATTAAAGGAGATGCAGCCAACATACTGCACACACAGGCACCAACAGGGCTGAGACTTATTATTGACTAATCTGCAGAACGTTTTCTTGATTAATAGATTAATAATTAGCAAAGCAGTGTGATAATATCAAACCAACAACCCTCAGTTTACTATCATGAGACACATAAAAGCAGCAAATTTAGAGGATAGAACGACAGTATTTGTGCTTGCAAAATAATCGCATAGTAAAATAGTTACATTTGTTTTCAATTCATTGCTAATAGTGCACATTACTGTTTTCTTTCATAAGTTTCAATTAATGTGCAAGTGTGCATATACAGTATGTCTATATTTCTGTCTAAGCCAACATAAGTGGAAGTGAAACTGTGTCACAGCTGAGTTTATCTTCCAGCAGAGACTTTCTCCTGAAGAATATTTTTATTTGCACAAAAAAAAAAAAAAAAAATCCGTCCTTACTGTAAATCCTGAGGGAGCACAGAGTCTCACCAGCGGAGCGACTCCTCTGTGGATTTAAGGACTAAAAAAAGGAAGCAAGTGGATTTAAAACAAAGGTAGAAGGAGGTGGAGAATAAATCAGAGCATCAGTCAGACTCAAGTCAGTCAGTCTGGAGGCTCATTGAGACGAGGGTGGATCTTCATCACCTCCATCTACTTGCTTCATCAACGTCACCGAATTGTGCCAGCAAATGAGAGCCATCAGCCTTGAGTGGCGGCTTCACAGAAACACGGCGCACTGAGCTGAGGTGGCAATCTACCAGTCTCAGATGATCTACACTCCATATGTGGATGATGGGAAATCAAACAATAAACACATACAATAATGTTTTTTTGTATGTGGAACATCGGAAGAAAAAAAAAAACACCTACCAGACCATCTGGCCAACTGGCTGTGAACGACAATGAGCTATCATCAGTGTAATGATGGATAACTGTGATTTGTTATGACATGTGTCTCACTGGTGTGAAATGAAGTAGGAAAATGAAAAAAAAAAGGTTCATTCCAGTTTGGAGATTAGTTTTGAAGATCGACTGACAAGCTGGTGATAAATGACATGACTCATGAAAGTAAAAGCAACAGGAAACAGCTGACAAGTGTTCAGTACCTTCCTCCTCTTTCTGGCCTGTGGGTGGTTCTGTCCGTCCTGAGCCTTGCCCAGCAGGTCCGGGAACACCAGGGGCTTGAGGGAGCGCGAGCGTGGGGTTCTGGGATAGCGGAACGGGTCCATCATCCGGAAGTCCCTCCCGTAACGCACGGTGCAGAGAGAGCGTGAGCGTAGGCGCCCTGCCGAGTGCAGGCTGTTAACACCGATCATGGTCAGAGAGGATCACGCAGGACTGGGCTTCACTTCCAAAAGGAAAGGTGAAGCGGAAGATGCCAAATAAAAAAAAAAAAAAAAAAAAAAAATCATTCAAAGTTCCTTCAAAGAGATAAAAAAGTGTGGATGTGGTCCAGTAAATGGTGGGAGAGGCTGATGTGCCAATAGACAGCTGGAGGTGAGATCAGCAGCTGGTGCTCAGCGACATCATCACGTCAGTCAGAGGCTATCAGCGGGAAATCAAACCCCCAACTGTGACGCTGCCCTGAATGCCTTGATCAACACTCACCAGGCAACACCAGGGTGCCCACCTGACGCTGAATTATTGATAAGACAGCCATGTATTATACATGTACATAAGCGACTCCCTGTGAGATGGCCGGACCTTTCCTCTGCAGGTGAGAACCGGTCACAGCGGTGCGGTTAAATCCAGCTCCGTCTGTTGAAGTTTAGACAGAAATAAACTGCAGTTCAGGGCAGGCTGACGCGCTGAAGTGTGATTTCTCCAGGTGACTGTAAACACACCTTCTCACAACAGGAAGCCAAGTTACCCAAAGGTGACACCTGTCCAGCTGCCACCTTTTAGCGAAAGCCAGCGACAACACACAACAATGATGAATCCTTAAACACACACACACAATAACACACACGCTGCTGACACTCTCACAGATGGTATGAAACACTGTCATAGGTGTGAACTGACAGCCAGCATGAAACAGATGGGTGCAAAATGCGGAAATGAGGAGGTAAAACACACACACTCATACACTCACACACACACGAGCATACAATAAGCTCTTTCTGCTGAAATGAACACAAACACACACAATAGAGGGAGATACAGAGGGGTGGGAGGGAGGCTCAGCCGCCGTCGCACTCCGGAGCAAGGGATTCCAAAAAAGCTCCCTCGGTTTTTGTCACGAGGCCGGACACAAACAAAAATAAATTAAAGAGAAGAATCCAAAAAAGATGCAGGAGTAGAGGAGCTGAGACTGAGCTCAGAGAGGAGTGAGCGTTCCTGTTGCTCCCACTGTAAAATGGATACCATCAGTTTTACAGTCACAGCGCTGACTGACTGACAGAGCCTCACTCCTTCCTCCTGCTCTCTGTCCATGTGCAGAGGTCCGCTGTCATCCTTCACTCCTTTATCCCCTTCCTCTGTGATCCACTTCCCTCAGTCACAATTCGCTCTCAAGACTCTCTTTGCACCGGTTATAGTCTCTTCCCGTTGCACACTCAGCGGGTGTGGGTGTTTGAGGGAGAAAACGCCGCTCTCCTGCCACCACCGCCGCCACTGCTGCTGTCTCTCATATCTTCCTCGTCTTTGTGTGTTTTGTTTATCTGTTGCAATCTTTTTCCGTCCAATCTTTTTCCTTCTGTCTTCCCCTTCTCCCTCCTGCTGCTGATACTGCTGCGGAGGAAGAGGTGGAGGAGGAGGAGGAGGAGGAGGAGGAGGAGGAGGAGGAAAGGAGAGCTGGCTGCCTGAATCGCAGAGCAAAAAAGAAGCTGATAGGGACAGTGCTCTCCCTCTCTCTGCTCTCCCTCTCTCTCGCTTCGTCAATGCGTACCTCCCTTCATCCCTCCCCCCTCCCTCCCTCTCTCCTTCTCTCAGTCATCGCCAGCAAATCACAGTCTCCCAGCTGCCTCTTCCACGCATACACACATACACAAATGCAGCTGAGGTTATGCACACTTTTTTTTTTTAAAAATATACTTGCAATTAGTATTCAGTGGTGGCCTTGTGGGAGAGACTGGTGAGGTGAGAGGAGGAGAGGGTGTGTACGATGAAGTGTGTGCGTGTTAAGCAGCCACCGCCACTTAACTGTGGGTTAAAGGAAGAGTTCGACATTTTGGGAAAAAACTGAGACTAGAAGATCCGTCAGTCTCACTGAGCCGGAGACATGATTATCTGAGCGCTAGAATCACTTCCTTGCACCATCCAGCTGAGTTAGATGCAAAACATTATGACGTCACAGTGAAGTTGACTAGCACATGAATTCACGAGGTCACAGTGACCTTGACCTTTGACCACCAAAATTCGTCCTTCAGTCCAGATGAAAGTTTGTGCAAAATGTGAAGAAATTCCCTCAAGGCGTTACTGGCGTTACTGAGATATTGTGCTCACGATGCCAAAACCGTGTTTTGTGAGGTCACCATGACCTTCACGTTTGACCTTCGATAATCAGAATCTAATCAGTTCGTCCTTGAGTCCACGTGAACGTTTGTGCCAAATTTGATGAAATTTGCCAAAGCGTTGTTGAAATATCGCGTTCATGAGAATGGAACGGACAACCTGAAAACACAGCTACATGCAGGCGACAGCCAAAAAAAGAAGACTGGACTCAGGGGGTAACAGGTGCAGAAGCCTGACTCTGTCCAAAATGTGAAAATACATATACTAACACTTCTCAGTCAAGCTAACCTCTAATTAACCTGTTGTATTTTGCACACAAACAGAAATACAAAACGTTTGTGATTTTAGAGGCACATGCTTGAGGAGCGAGGTTTCCAGGTTTCCAAAACCGGTGTTCACTGACTAGATCTGGCAACCTGTTATTCACCTCGATCTCCTCCATTCACCATACTGTGAACATTATTCAAATTGCACATGTTCAGCTCTGTGAAGTTATGATGATTGATTAAACAAAACAAAAGCTGTAATTGGTAGGTGTGATTTTGAATATTAGACACGATTAGCCAGGCTAGGTCCCTCTACCGCCGCTCTTCATGGTAAGCTAAGCTAGGCTAAACACGCCCTGACTCGTGGGGCTTTCAGACAGAAGCTCCCGCTGTGTTTAGAGTCTATCGGTGCATAAGAAGCAAGTGTTAGCACTAGACCCGCTAATATAAGAAGAAGAAGAAGAAGAAGAAGAAGAAGAAGAAGAAGGGGAGGCGCAAGAAACTACTTTCCGTGCCTGGCTGGATGCCTCGTTCCTATTGGCTGCGTGGGTGTTCGTCACAGCGTGCAGCGGTCAAACTTCAATCTAGTGCATGCACTTGTGCTTGGTGCAGCGACAAACCGCTGAGGTGCAGCGAAGCCATTGGAAATAATGGGTTTCGGAGCGCAGTGGTGCCGTTGTCGCGTTCTGTCTGAAAGCCCCAGCAAACTTTAACCTGCATTAACTGATGTTTTGTCCACTAGGGGGCAGTGAAACTAAACAACATTGATATTGATATCATCAACATTTAAGTTGACCTTGTTAGCAAACAGTTACCTTCTTGCACATCCGGCCGATACACAACAACATCATCATTCATTTGGAGTCATATTTGTGTCCAGCTAAATGCTCACCAGCTGCTCTCTAACCGAGTCTGTCTGCCGTTTGCTGCTCAGCAGGTAGATTAGTGGGTTTTTGATTTAATATATTTTAAAAAAGCCTAACAACCAGCAACATGACGACACAAACCACTTCATCACAGCACACAGATTCATCTGCGCTGCCCTAAAAGCAACCAAACAACAGGGTGAGTGTCGATTCAAGAGGCACAGATAAAACTGACATGGAGCCAGATCTTCAGATTCCTCTTCATGATTACAACTAAATAAACATGAAAAAAAAACAAAACAGCAGAATGAGGCCAAGTGAAATCAGGATAGAAAAAGGAGGCAGCAGAGAAGATGGAGCGTCTGACAAAAACCTTTGCTTACAAGACAAATGAATGAGGTGTTTCCCCCGGAGAAATCGGTCAAATAGGATTATTGACTGGAGAGTGAGTAACAGGGACGAAGTGAAGAGAAAAAAAAACTGGAGCTACAGGAGTGTGACTGGAGATTAAATGACTGTGTCAATTGTAGACGATGGGCATCGACTGGACCGTTATGAGATCTATAATCAGAACAAACCAGATCCCAGGACACGCTGGTTAAATCTGAACCAATGATTTTGTCTTAATGTTTAGCAGAAAGTAAAAATGGTTTAAAGATTTAAACCCTCATCCATTCAACTTGTATCCTGTACATGTTACAAACAAACATCTTATAATACTTAGTGCTGCACAGCTGTGCAAAATCTTGTGTTTGCTATCTCATACAATTCAAAACTAACAAATGAACAAGAGTATCACCTGGATGAGCAAAACACGAGAAAATACATAAAGAAAAGTTGTAATGAATTAAAATTGTGTTTTTGCAATTTGCACAACTAAAGTACAATATCCACTAAGATGAGCCCTGAATTATTATCAGCTTATGACCTGGCCCTGTCTTGTTTGAGTTTTTCCTCATGTGGAACTTCTTCCTAAATAAAGTTGCGTTTAATCATATTACCACGAACCAAGACACACTGTATTACGTACAGTCTCAACCCAGGAGGTCGGTTGCAGGACTGCAAGGTCCCATATTTTACACTTTTACAGAAGATATATGCATATTTGTGGTTGTAAGAACCAAAAACCATCTAAACTCTAGTAACAACAAGTTGGTCAGCCAATCAGAAGAGAGGAGGCTCTGAGTCTCTCTTCTGATTGGCTGACCATTTTTTGAGTGATCCAATAAAAATATAGTAGATTTCAGTTAAACACTCAGAGAAGCCAAATCCTACAAGGTTGGATGGTGAGTCCAGGTGGGCGGGGCCTCGGGTGTGCCTTTTTACTGCTTTGTTGTGACATCACAAAGTTACAGAAGTCCTGACAGCTGGTTTTAAGGCTCAGTTTCTGAATACAGGCTGTGTGCATTTCTCTGTGGACTGAGGCTTTGATACTTTCACAGTATTAATAAAGAACCTAGACCTGCTTTATAATCAAAGAAGACATGGACAGCTCCCTTTATACTATATGGACCTTTAACAGGAACTTGGTCAATTTTGACCCTGAACAAGTTAATTCAGCCATGATTTATAGCTCTACTTTTTTAATTCTTTGCTGTTGCTTTTACTTCTTAAACCTTTGTGTAAAGACGCGTAACTGTGTTTATATTTGTGTCCATGTGACGACCTCAATCTGGCCCCCTTCCTCCTCTCCGTCTGTATCCTGTGTCCTTTGTTAAATTTAAAATGTCATGATAAAAGTTTAATGGCTGCTGCGAAGGCTGTTTCAGAAAAAGAAACACTTCTTCCCTCATGACCGGCGTCTGTCTGTGAGGGTGGACGTGATGTGAGTGGTGTCCCTCCCCAGCGCCTGTGACTCCATCAGGATAGAAAAGAGGAGCCAGGAGCTGTGGTGTTAGTTTGTTTTTATACTCCTCTCTCTCTCTGACATTCATCCCTCCTCCCTCACTTCACTCTGTGGGCAGCAGCAGCTTGTAGGTTTGTGGCCTGAAGCTTGAATCCCACGAAAACCGTCCATGTGCCTCTGGGCAAAGCACTTAACCCTGAAATACTCTAATGAAGCTGAGGTCAGTGCACCCGGCTGTACGACAAAGAACAGAGAAACACCTGCTAACGGTAAAAAGCTGAATAAATCTGTTGTTTCTGTTACCTTATGCCCACTATCACTTCTCCTGTCTGTCACTCTCCCCCTCCCTCGCTCCGTCCCTCTCACTCAATATTTCACATCCTGTCTAAATCTCTGCCTCTGTCCCTCATGAAGAGTCCAGACAGCTCGGGGAGAGGGGGAGTACGTCTCTGCTGACCTCAGCAGCTGTCTCTCTCTGCCCCTTCCCCTCCGATAGCTCCACATTTCTTCTTTTCATTTCCAGAGTGTGAGATTTCAGTCTCCATCAGTGTCTGTTTCTGCTGCTCTGGACAGCAGGTGTTTGGTTTGTGTTGCAGTGGAGAAAATCTCATTATTTTACAGGATATATCCAGGTTGTTATCTGTATCTTTTTTTTTTTTATTGATCTTATTTTTCTGGATTTATTAGGGAGGTTTTCTAACTTGACAAACACCTGTGAGGTTGACATATCAAAGAAATAAAAAGAAATAAACCAGATGGGATCTTTCTGAACAAACGTACTGACTCCAGTCATCGTCTTTCTACAGCTCTTGCGTCAGTGCAGCACCTTCACATTTTTGTTTACTGACTAGAAAAAGACAGCTGCACTGTTTTACTTACAGTTGATCTCTCAGCAGTGAAATGCAAAAACACCACAGCACCGAGCACTTAAACTACTGGACAGATTCAGCTGGCGAGGCAATTTTTATAAGGCTCCCTGCATGCTTTGAATTTTATTTTACATGTGCGTACAAATTTTTTTTTTGCCTCTCAGTTTAGTAAGTGATATTTTTTGAGCGAGGCTGCAAAACTGAGGCAGAGGCATTAAAATTAGCTTTTTATTTGAGATTTAAAGGGCTAGTGCAGCATTTATTCAAAATGTGTTTGTTATGTCACTAATAGTTAATATTTTATTCAATAATCTAATCATCATCCTCTAATTTCCACATCTTATTTGTACAGAATGTAACAACAATATGTGATGTTAATTTAAGCCGTGAAAGGAAACATATACAAAAAATATGAATGGAAAAATATACAATGGCCGATTAACAATGTTAGATGAAGCATGGTGTAACTTTAATAATTTGAATAAAATATCATGTTTGGGTGGGGATAAAAAGTGAACAAAACAGCATAGCTGTTGCGCTGCAGTGATAGGCCATAAGCTTGGGCCTCTGTCTGAGATATTCCCACACTGCAGATGATGCTGTGCAGGTCTTACAGCTGCAGCTTGCATGTTTTGACCAGGCTCAACCATCTTTGCAACGCAGCGTTGTCCTAATCGATGACATCGGTTACGTGGATGTGTCGCCCCCAGCCTGAACCGACTGGCGGTCAATGTTTCTGTTTTTATGTTTCTCGGAAACCGCTCATCCAAAACACTTCACTGTCAACACTGCACATCTGCAAGTCCTCCGCAGTACACGCGCAAAGCTTGACGTCGTACTGGGATGAGCGGTTGAGATCTACAAGAGATTTACAAGACATTAAAAGAAAAGCACAAATATAGTTTTTAGGAATTTCTCTGCACTTTTTAAAAACACTTTTATGTGATTTATTGACATGATTGTTGACTGATTCGCCTGTAACTAAAATGTGTCTTTATACAGTTAAAAGGAGCACAGATACGTGATCTTTTCCATGATGTTTAATGTGACTGATTCCTGTCTGGTTGACAAGGAGGAAACTGTCATTCTCCATGAATAAATCAAAGATTACTCTACTAAACGCGCAGGACCGTATGTTGTATGAGAGCAAGTGTAAATAGCTGAAAATATTAGTTAAAAATATATTTTTCTGTCGAGTGTTGAAGCAGCGAGGACAAACTGTCCCGTGACCCTGAAGTGATGTGAGTTTCAGACTCTTTAAAAACTAGAATTACTACCAACCAGTCTGGTTGCAGTTCACTGGCAAATGCAGTTACCATGACCTTGATCAGTTCACCCTTGAGTCCAAGTGAATGTTTGTGCCACAGTATGAAATTCCTTCAAGGCGTTACTGAGATATTACGTTCACAAAGCCAAAAAAGTGTTTTGGGAGGTCACAGTGACCTTGACCTTTGACCTTTGACCATCAAAATCGAATCAGTTCATCTTTGATTCCAGGTGAACGTTTGTGCCAAATTTGAAGACCTTCCCTCAAGGCGCTCCTGAGATGTGGAGGCATAAAAATCATGTTGATATGTTCTCCCTCTGCACAGAGTGAACATGTGACTCAGTGATGCTGTGTGTAAATCTGTCTTCCGATTCCTCTCCCTCCTCAGATGTGACCTCCTTGTCTTGGCCCAGGCTGGCGAGCTCTGGCTCTGAAGCTCAGCCGGCCTGGATCAACAGCGGGGGACACATGCGACAAGAATGATTTCTTCCCCCTCATTTACGAAAACAAATAAGTCACCCGTCTTTTTCCCTTTCGCCATCGAAGCTGCTACGCAATCGATAACATCAGTGCGTCTAATTACTGCTTGAAGAGCGCGGCTTGGCGTCTGATTGAGCCGTACAACATTTTCATTTCAGCAGAATTTGTTCTCCTGCTCTAATGCGGGCTGGTAACCTACTTCAGTGCATCATTAGCTCCCACTTCAAGCTTCAAGCCCTGAGCAGAGCTGAGCAGAGAGTGAGAGAGAGAGAGAGAGAGAGAGAGAGAGAGAGAGAGAGAGAGAGGAAGTACAAACCTATGTGTCTCTGAGCCGCACAATAAAGGAAGAAAGTTTCCTCTAAAGCACAAGCTCGGGCCGCCAGCCAGAGCTCCCAGCTCTGCAGGGAGCTGTTGTAGCTATGCAGCAGTTCAGTTCTCCATACAAGCTGCCACAGTATAGAGGGGCGAAGGAACATGAAGTGGTTATGAAGGCTTGAAAGTTTAAAAACCAAGGCGCTGGGACCACAAGTCTTAATCATTACTCTTTGTGGTAATTACCTCAAACAGAAACAGTGAACCAGTCATCAGCTGTGGACTTTAGTCTGAACACTGCAGGAACAGCTGATATAAACTGATAAGTCTCTGACATAATTGAGTCAATAAATAAACTTTTGCAGTCAAATTCTTAAAGGAATAGTTTGACATCTTTTGGGAAATACTATTTTCTTCCTGTTGGAGATTTAGATGAGAAGATTAATACCACTCTCATATCTGTTGGTTAAATATAAGGCCACTGAAAGCAGCTGGTTAGCTTAGCTCAGCTTAGCTTAGAGCAAGGACTGGAAACAGGTGGAAATAGCTAGCCTGGCTCTTTGCGACTGTGCGACTGTGCGTGTCTTACTCCTTGCCGTGAAGGAGGGTGCTTGGTGTCCCGATTACCTGTTTTCCTTTGTTGTCTGATTCTTGGTTGGTTATTGGTGATTTAGTTGTGTTTGAGTTTGATAATAAAAGTCATTAGTTTTTCCCCTCACACATTGTTTTGATTCCTGATCTTTCTTTCCTCCTTGGACACATTTTTACATTTGTTACTTCCCCTCATCCCCTGGCCCCATCGGGGAACGTAACACACATTATATCTTGTTTGTTCATTGGGGGGTTATGAGACAGAATACTTCTTTACATTGTGGTTTTTGTACTGATTAAATAAATGAGATGTAACATGTTAATTATTCAAGTTTAGAGCTGCAAGTAAGTTGATTTTCTTATCTTCAGACAAAGCCATGATTGGTGATTCTCCCTGTTTCAAGTCTTTGTGCTAAGCTAAGCTAACGTCTCCTATCTGTATAGCTTCATATGAGTGAGTGGCATCTATCTTCATCAAGATCTTCTTCAGTCAGTCTGAATCTCTGCCAGAGTCCAAGTCCAACAGTCCAATCAGTAATGATTACTCGAATAACTGATCATTCAATAAATGTTATCGGCAAATTAATAGATTCCTTGTGAAATAATCTCCAGATTAATCTATAATAAAATAATCATTTGTGTTGCAGCCCAAATCTAAAACACTTTATTTAGAGGTAAAGCTGAAGGTGAGCAGACTGGAAATGTTGCTAATAATCGCTAATTGCACAGGAAAAGTGCGTCCACAGGTGCGGCAAGTACAGTACGTCAAAGTGACACTGAAGTTCACCTTTATTTTCTCTTCTAAATAAGTCTGGCCTGCCAGGAGGTTTGTTTACAACCTAAATCAGTGTGTTTACATGCACTAAAGGTTACAGACAACTGTCTCCAGTAAACCTGGTTTAAATAGGGAAACATGGTTTACATAATGGAGCTAGGGGATTAGGGAGACCTGGTACATTTCTCCTGCAGAACACTTTTCTTTTTTTCTGGTGTTACCAGATTTCGAGTAACTAACTACAGTGCTTTTATTACTAATAGAAACAATGACCAACACCTGGGACATTAGATCCATCTCATAATAAACCAGTTGTTGACTGGTTTGTGTGCTGGAGCTGAGCAGCCTGTCAGCCTGTCACATCTTTGCTGACTGATGGTCTGGAGTGGGTAACTGTGGGAGGAAATATCCTCAGGAGTACATTATGATAGTTTATGGCCTCATTATGAATCCTGGAACGAGAACACACTGATGGAGACAAACAAGCCTCAG
This sequence comes from Seriola lalandi dorsalis, assembly GCF_002814215.2. NCBI lineage: Eukaryota > Metazoa > Chordata > Actinopteri > Carangiformes > Carangidae > Seriola > Seriola lalandi. The sequence goes on from NW_019524870.1 coordinate 1,114,232, forward strand.
CACTTGAATGGACGAGTGCTGTGCTGCATGTACACTCTGTGTAACCTCCATCCATCCTGATCCTGGTGGGACACAGCCACGTGTGTGCAACCATAATCAGTTTCAGTGTTCATCTTCTAAGAACATTTAATTTCCTGTCATGTCTGTTAAATTACTGTAAAACTTTGCTGCAATAAACTTTCTATCAAGTCACCTGAACATATGGGCTGAAACTAATGCATGAATGAATGCTCTGCTCTGGGCAACAAAACAAACAAACAAAAGCAAAATGAAGCAAAAAAAAACACAACAAAGACGAAGCAAAAGCAAAAAGAACTTCAGGCTAGACAGACATGTTGCTCAAACCTTCTCAGTGACCAAGTCAAACCTCCCATCCACTACATTTTACCTTTACACTGAAAGTCTACAACATATTTGTAAGAGCTTCACTGTTTTAGTCCAGCGTTGTTTTTGGCTGCAGCAGGTCTCTAAAAACCCCACTGTTCACCCAGCAGCAAACAGCAGATTTAGCAACAGCAGCTATTGCTAACATTAGCTACGTAGCAATAGCAAAACATATAAATAGCTGCTTTAACTCTGACCTCTTCTTCTGCAGCTGATTGGAGAATCGGCACTAACTGATTCTCTCAATGCACCAACTCTTAATATTCACATAGTGAAAACTGTAGTGGATGGAAATTTAAATTCATTTAAGTGTGTGGCGTTTATTATAAAATGTCGCTGTCACACTGATTTCAAGCACCTTTTCTACACCTTTAACTTCTCCACTTTCCTGCCATTATAAAAAGGTAAGGTCTTTGCAGGTATTACTGCGGTGTGTTCGACAGTGTGTGAGAGAGACTCGCACTCTCAGTTCAGGAGATTGCTCCTTTCTCCTCTATTGTGGTGGTAATGGGAAACATATCACAGAGTTTAATCAAGAGGCTGAACTGGTGAGCGGGGAGAGAGAGAGAGGAGAGTTGAGAGGGAATAATTGAGACACGAGGAGAATCTGTGACAATTGAGAGAATTATTGATGAAGATACACGAGGCAAAAAAAAAAAAGAAAAGCTAGAAAACAAGACAAAGAAAAGAAAATATAGAAAGAAAGGAACTGATGATTGAACGATGAAAAGAGGGAGGGTAGTCTACCTGAGGGAGAGACGCTGAGAGAGACTGTGTCATGGGGATGAAAAGCCCCTCTCATTATTTTCCAGTCCACCAGGCAGCTGATTTCTGTTTTAGCTACAGGGCTCAGCAGTTCAGCACCGCTCCACTGTTTCCTGTCCCTCAGAGTAAAGCTTCAAAATATGGCTTAAATAATCACACTATAATGCATAAGTCAAATCTCAGTGACTGCCTGAAATGCATCATTAAATGTCATTAAATAATTTCTTATACAAAAAATGAAAATACCTTGAAAAACATTATAATTAGTTAACGATTCGTATTGATTTTGTAAAAAAAACAAAACTTGTGTAATTCATTTAATTACATGATAAAGTAAGAGGAAGTGAGGAAAATGCCTGAGAGGAACATTTGCTCTACTCAGATGGAAATAAACAACTTTAAACCCAGAGATAAGGAAGGAAAGACAGACAGAAGGAGAGAGGGATGGTAGAAAAATGAAAGAAGAGATGTAATAGAAGCTCACTGGTCACTATGATGCTATGGTTAAATAATGACAAAGGAAACAAGCCCAGAGACTGGGATAGTGTGTGAAATATACAGTACGTGTGATGTTGTTGAAGATGAGACATGGTCACAAAGGGGGAAATGCCAAAACAAGAAAATGAGGGGAGGAAATGAGAGATATAAGGAGGATTGGGGGGTGGGGATAACAGAGAAACAGGGAGTAGAGGAAAAAACAAAGGAAAGGAAAGGAAAGGAAAGGAAAGGAAAGGAAAGGAAAGGAAAGGAAAGGAAAGGAAAGGAAAGGGTTGCAAGATAAATAGTAGCTCTTTTGTAGAGGTTAGTTGTTCAATATTTACACAAAGCTATCTTAATATGTGACCACATACTGACATAACTAACCTGACAAATGTTTGAAACACTGTTTAATAACTATGTTATAGTGTGAAATGGGCCACATCCAGGGAGCGGATGTGATAAAATTGCTGTTTATGTGACGACTTGAAGCTGGGAAGTAGGACAGTGTGTCACCCTGAGGAGCTCACCTGCATCAACCTGCAGTGATCACTGTCGGTCGCTAATTTAGTATAGCATCTCCTATAACATAGAACAGCTGAGGCAGCAGAAATAGAGATATCCTCTTTTTATTCCATGCATTCTTCATCCTCAAAACCTGAGGCCTACATTACCCAGAATGCAACTCAGCCGCCGACAACTGTGCCGCGTTCATGTCACGTGTAAGGTAAGGAGACGATGGTTAAATTCCCATGTTTACAACGATCGTGGGACAACTCAAGACGACAGCTGTCAGTCTTCTTCTGCTAATGCTTCTCTGTCATTAGTGGAGATTCCAGTTTCCTTAATCAATGAACACTAATGAAGCAAAATAGAAACAAACAAAACACAAACATACAAACGCCACATTTCTTCAAAGAACATCACACCAACTACAGCAAGTACCAACTAAAGCCCTGCACTAACAGCTGCTGTACAGGAGTGTCATTTGAATATTGTGTAATAATATTGAGTGATCGTTCACTGTCTGTCTCTTCATCACACCCCCAGATCTTTTTTTCATTTTCAAACTCAAAGTCTTCAGACTCAACCGACGCTGACATTTCCTTTGTAGACACAAAAGCCTTTATTTAACTTCTTCAGACCTTTAAACGGGCTTTGATGTGTATTTCCTCTTTCAGATCTACAGTGTCTTGGCTCAACTTTCAAACTGTGACAAAGAATGTCAACAATAACCCGGGTTAGGTTCCAGCTCCTGGTGCTACAGATGTTTTCATTACTAAGATCTTTACTATCTAGGACATTCTTTTAAGGATAGGTTCACTTTTTTTTTAGACAGAATTTCCTGTTTGTGTTTGAAAGAAGGAGGGAAAGGATACCCAGCTAAACTCTCATATTACTCATAACTCATATTCTTCTGCCGGATTTTATAATGCAATTTTGCACAGGACGAGGACTTTGGATTTTGTATCCACCTCTTATATTGTAGTCGTACTGGGAATGGACAATATGGAAAGGAAGAATGATTAAAGTGACCAATAGTAAGACCTTAGGAAGGACTTTGCTCGAAAGGAGAAGAAGAAGGCAAAGGAGAGGACAAGAACAGAGACAGCAGATCAGGAAGCAAGAAGAAGAGAGAGCAGATCTGGGTGGAGGTGAAAGAGCATAGATAAAGGTGGCAGCGAGACACAGTCTAGAGACAGAGATTAAGCTGCACCGGAGCTAAACACAGACCAGATAAGGAGCAAATGAGAGTGGGCAGGCAGAGCATTTAGAGATTCAGAGAGCAAAGGAATGAGAGAAAGGAGAGAAAGGAGAGAAAGGAGAGTGTGGCTCAAGGGTAAGAAAGAAGTGAGTCTCACTGAGAGAGAATAAAAGAGTGAAAGTGGAGAGCATGATTAAAACGACTGTTCCTGAATCTCTACGAGCATTAATAAAGCAGCTAATGCACGTCTGTGAGACTCTTTCTCTGGGCGTTGCTTTGCTTGCGGTCACACGGCTGCAGTGTGGATACTATCTGCCCTTAATAACAGGCGCAGCTTTTCATTTCAGAATTCATTCCTGTCATTTCAGGAGAAGGACGTGGCCTCCCTCCCGCTCTCCCCCTCTCTCCCTCATGCATTATAAATACCCCATTACAACTTGTTGACTTGCTCTCCGCGGGCCCTGTGGCATGTTGACGGACCACTCTGCAGACAAAACTAATCAACAGCATCATCATTAGGCGCACCAATGGACAGGCAACCTGCACTGATTGGGTTATTTCACCACATCATGGGGCCCGAGGCCTCTGTCTGAACCCGCCGTCTGATGGTTCGCGATCTATTGCGACCAAACTCAACTGGGTTAAGCTAATAGCCCTAATCTAATGCTGTCGAAGTCACACACAGATACCCCGAGGATCTCCGAGTCTCATTCTCCTCGTCTCCAGATCACATAACAATTAGTCTTCCAGCCCGCGCTGCAGCCGGAGTGCAGCAGGAAGTGGCGGGCCCGGGCAGGCCTCTGATCGGAGGCCTCTGGAGAGGAGGCGAACGCCAGCTGGCAGTGAGCGCAGGCCAGACAGCCAGGCTCAGTCGCACAGATCTGAGGGACAATACAATGCTGGCACACACAGTCTGCTTGCTCTCATTTGGGATGTGAGTCTGTGTATGACAGCATGTGCATGTACATGTGCATGTGTGTGTGTGTGTGTGTGTGTGTGTGTGTGTGTGTGTGTGTGTGTGGGTGCGTGTGTGTGCTATTTTAGACTTGACAGTAGCTTACTTTAAGCAGATCCTTGGGAAAATCTTGGCCGTTGTTCAGTCCCTCCAGGTTGCCAATGAACTGTGTGCACGACATCCTCTTGCCAATGTTCTGGAAACACAGAAATAATTAGAAATGCACTTTTATTTCATGCTAACACATTCCTCATACACAACCTGCCCCCTTCATGTGGTCTATTTCAATTAACTTTTTATCCCATTTTCATTTTTAATTCAAAAGCTTTCACTTTTCTCTATGAAAAGGTCTTACAGCCTGCCTATGAAGAGAGAATTATTTATTTATTTATATTTATTAAGAGAGAAAATGAAGTGAATGATGAATTAAAAGAGCAGTCAGTTAAGCCCAGTCATGGTCTCAAATGTGAACACTGACTGGAGAGATTTAAACAGAAGCAGTTCGGAGGTCAAATAAACAAAAACAACAAAGATGATGATGGTTAATATAAAATGATTGCGGTGGGACGGAACAGCTAAATATTTAAATAAACTATCAGAGTGCTTGTTTCATGGTCATATTTATAATCCTGTTTACTTATTCTTTGATCAGACAGTGTAACTCAGACAAATAACAGAAATCTAAATTTTATATCAATTTTATTCAAACAAAATTCTTGTACTGTTAATTGTGTTTAGACATTTAAACACAATATTTTAAAAACAATAAGTTGTCAAAGTGAGGTATGCGATAATGTTTGATATCGATTCTGAATTTCAGGGATTACATTGACACTACAGTTGCCAAATTTCAAATTATACCTAATTAATCAATTAGAATGCTGAAAATTTGATAATTAAGTAATAATTCATTACATTTATGAAAAAAATGCTCAACATTAGCACCTTCCAGCTCCTCAAATATGAGGATTTGCTTCTTTCCTTTGTTGGCTGGATAAATCAAGCAGTTTGAAGGGGCTCAGGGACATTATGATTGGCACTCTTCACAATTTTCTGTCATTTTTTAAATAATTAACAGATTAATAAAAAGATAATCGACCTTAATCCTGTTTAAAATGCCGCAGCTTGTATCACTCAGCATCTTCTCTCATTGAGACGATCGCAGTTACAACAAAAGTCAAACTTAAATCAGTTGAAATTTTCCTGATTTGCTTTACCCCCCCAAAAAAAGCTGATCCTCTGTCCAGTCACCTCTATAGTCACTTGAATTAATCATTCATCCACAGAGCTACACTATCACTGAGATGAGCTCCCAATGGCCCAGATTTGCAAAAGGAGGCTCTGACTATAACAGTAACAGATTAATGATGGTGAAAGAAGCTCAGCAGACGGACCTGCAGACCCAGATCAGCTGGTGATCGGGCTGAGTCTTATACTTTCTAAACTCCAGAGTTTTTTAAGAACTGCATTCTCCTCAAAGGCCCTTTTAATACTTTACTATAAAGTAGATTCTCCTTTACACACAGATGTACACATTCACACACATGAACACACACACCACTCACCTGGCCATGTAGATCAGTGTTCAGCAGCATTAGGGCACAGGTGAGAGTGTGAACTGCATCTAAAGGATGAAAACAGTGTGTTAGCTTCCTCACTTAAATATAAAACTAGTTTTGTTGTTAGCTTCCTCACATTAGCCACTTTATTACTTACACCGAGCTAAAACGAATAAAATAACTCAAAATGATTAACTTTAGCGTTTAAAGGTGCTGCACATTGTGTAACCCTCGAAAACTGTTGACCATGAGGACTAGGAATACCCAGCCTGATAGAATTTGTTTTATAACTTTAGTAACTATGGTAACAGTAAAGATTCAGATTAATAATACAAAATATAATCAACAAATAAATGATGGTGATGTATTATTATAGGTTAATTAAACGTTATTATGTCAGGTTATTTATAGGTTATTAAATAAAGGTGTTGCACCATAATACATTATGCCTAATTATAAATCAATAATATAATTTATATTATTCTTAAATGATCCTTTCTGCAAAATTAGTACTTGTACTTTTGGTACTTTAAGTACGTTCTGAAGCTTAGAATTTTGTACCTATTATTGTTGTATATGATTAATTATTATTAAAATGAATTACTAAATTAAATAAATAAATACATTTTTGAATGCCTGGCTTTTACTTTTAACAGAGTATTTCTCCACTGTGGTATTGATACTTTTAGTTAAGTAAAAGATCTAAATACTTCTTCAATCACTGCCTTGAAACTACAACTCAATGCATATTTCAATTTAATGTGCATTGTTTAATGTTTCATGTGTATAAGTCACTGTCCTTGAGTAATGTCCACTAATGTATAGTACATTATTTATGATGCACGCTGTCTTCAAACACCAATTCCTCTTCCAACATTGGAATCCAGGCTCAGTACTTAAGGATGGCCAGACATATTAAATATTCAGGGCAAGATTTTGTTATTTTTTCACTGCGGGTAGTGAGAGCACTTCCCTGCAGTACTCACCCTCTGATGGCATGACTTTGGGGTTGCAGTCCAGGTAACGCCTAGAAAAGTGTGACAGCACCCTCTCCCTCTCCTGAGTCTCCCCCATCAGGGCAAACTGCCTGAGGAAGGTCCTGCAGCCACAAACACAAGGACAGCCAGATCCAGACCACATGCTTATCTATTACAGATTAAAGATGACCTGGTTAAAATCATAACATTATAGTCAACTGGAAAAATGTAGTATAAAACATAAGCATTCAGAACTATTCAGGAATTTAAATACAATTTTAATATGTAATTACTTTACATAATGGATACTTTTACTTTTCCTTCTATTGAGGAAAAAGCAGATCTTAAAACTCATGGCAGATGTTGTTCCTCAGCGAATGAACCCATTTAAACTCCACTGAGTTTAAATGTATAAATCTGAAGGTGAGTAAAACGTGTATAGGATGTAGGATGCAAGCTCAGTGTGAGTAATGTCTGAGTGTATACGGTTACTTAGATACTGTGCAAACTGTCACTCTGATTGCAGGACCAAAGTTACCCTCCAGGGGGAAGCGTTTCACAGTGGAGAGCTTTCACCACATACTAATAAAGACAGTATTAAGACATCAAAAGTGCAGCTTTTCATCTGATTGAGGCAACCATAGCAACCATAACACAGACACAATAATTCTGTGTGAAAAATCATGTCAGGTGACAAAAATATACTAAAAGTTCAACCAGAGACACAATTTAAAAATGTAAACATTTATTCTTTAATCATAAAAGTATATTGTTTTTTGAAAAATGCAACAACTTTCAAACAAAACCTGGTTGTTTGACTCACACACATTTGACATTTTGCAGTTATTTAACATTATACTGTGTGATAAACAAGCTGGCAGGGAATATTTAACTGTCTTGTCTTCACCTCACATAAGAAATATATTGAATATGTGTGTGTATCGTAATTATAGGTATTTTAAAATGACCAGTTACATAACTATCTATATTTAATGTATTGTACTATGAGTTCTCACCGCAATGCCTGGTCAAGAACGAGGCCTGTAAAGTTGAAGAAACTCAGATACTCCTCTGCGACCATACGGCTGAAGTCATTACTGTAGACACACAGAAAAAAAAAAAAAAA
>NW_019524870.1:1122325-1122422 GCF_002814215.2 Seriola lalandi dorsalis
GGGCAGACTGGGGGGTGGCGGGGTCACACTCTGTGCTGGGAGGAGTTAGTTAGTAAGTTAGTGACTCCAGCTGCTCCTTCGACACCGGATCATTACA
>NW_019524870.1:1122472-1141823 GCF_002814215.2 Seriola lalandi dorsalis
GCAGAATTTAAAGAGACGTACAGTAAAGGCACAGGAAGCTGCATGTGCACTGGCCCTCATTGATTAGCATTCATTACATAAAGACAAGATGCAGCAGAAAGGAACTTTTTTCAATAACATGCAAATTAGACTACAGTTTTTTTAGTACTTAACATGTTGGTTTGAAGAGGCCTATATCACCTCTTACTGTTATTGTTGCTGCTGTAACAGCAGCAGAAGCACTACTGGTCTTACTATTAATAATTTCATACCTGGGGGTATTTGTGATACTACAAGTAAAGGTACATGAATTAGTATAATTGACTTTTAATGTACAGGTTTAAATAATATATTATTGTTTTATAAAACTGAGAAATACTGACAAAAGTGTGACATAAATGTAAGCACACAAATTCAACTTGGGGACAATCCAGACACCCTGTACCTGGTTGCTAGGTGGTTACTAGGGTGTTTCGGATGGTAACGATTAGAATAAAGCAACAGAATAGTAATATTACGTATGTGCCATTGAGCACTACCCAACAAACAAAACCCTGAGAAAATTTTCAGACACTTAAATCTTTATTCTCTAGTAGCTCACTTCTTGCTGAGGTGGCGCGCGACGTCAGACTTCCTGAAGCCGTCCAAGTTGAAGAGACGTTTGGCAAGGCGTTTGGCGGCCGCCATGTCGGCACGGTGGCTGCCGTTGGTGAGGGTGTCGCTGCTGCCCAGACCCAGCCTGTCACTGAGGTCCTGGTCCAGCTCCGAATCTGTCGCCAGCCGGGCCTTCTCCCTGCTAAGAGAAACAACAAGTGGTTAAAATCAGACTCAGAGAGATGGATGGAGAAGGAGGGGGAGGAAAAATGAAGAACATAATGTCACAGAAATTCAGGAGTGGAATGTGGGACAAAGAGGGAATGAGGAGGACAATAGATTGGTAAATTGATAAAGCAAGAGAGGAAGTGGTGGGCCACACAGCTACAATAGAAGTCAGTGACCTTCCCTGCACTGACTTTGATACTTTCACAGTATTAGTTTAGCACCTAGACCTGTGTAATAATCAGAAAAGACATAGAAATCTAACTTCACACAATATGGGACCTTTAATACTAATATCTGATTTATGCAGCACTGATCAGTTTCCAGCTGTACTTATGTTTTATGACAAGAATAGTAAAATACATAGGGGGGGACATGAGAACAGGCTGAGGAAGAGAGAGTCGCTGAGCAGAAACATAAATATCTGTCAAATTAAATAAGATTAGAAACCATGCATGATGAATGGGCAGAGATAAAAGAGGATTAAAAGAGATATTGATGAAGAGATGAAACGCAGTGGGAGATTATAATAAAAGTGGAGAGAACAATAATGAATGAGTGCGAATATGCAGGAGTAAACAAAGCCTATATGTTCACATGAATTTAGCCGCAGGTATAACAGAACATATGCAGATCATTTCATCTTTAAGTGCAACATTTGGCATGATTATACACTTTAATAACTGCATTCAAAATCTGTTTTCTTCCAGCTTCCTGGATTTCTGGTTATCACTCCCTAATTAAGCCCCTTCCAAGCATTAACCGGTTCAAAAGTGCCAAACTTATTACATCTGAATTATTCTGTGATTATAATTTAAGCATGTTATGTCACACTGAGCTAAAAGAGAACTACTTTTCTGCCTTCTGCTAGAATATGGATTAAGACAGAAACGAGGTCTCTGAGTTCATTCACTTAGAATTCGACGTGATGCTGACATTTCCCGCCGCCGTCGAGAGCCGTGTGACCATTCGAGTCGCGCCAGCCCGACAGAGGAAACAATGAGAGTCCGACAGCTGAGAGTTTCTGCTCCGAAAGGCAAGAAACTGCAACACTTCCTCAACAAGCCAAGCTCTCATTTGGATTTTGCAGCATGAAGAACAAGCCAAGAAAACCCACAGTCCCAGAGCTTTGCTTCCCACAATTACACATCCTTATACTGCATATGAGTCAGGAAAAATCACACAGGAGCAAACAGTAATTAATAACACAAGCTGACTGCCAAGAAAAGCTACAAAGGTTCAAAGGTCAATGGGATCAGACTTGTTTTAAGCTGCACTTGGAAAACTCACTTTCATTGTGAGGCTTTCTTATAATAGCTTTTTAATCTGGCAAACATATTCATTATTATTATTGTTATATAGAGGATTACCCTCTGGGGAACATGAATGTCTGCACCAGAGTGCAAATTATAAAATGACAATCAGGGAACACAGTACAGTGCAGGCACATGCTTCAGGTGTTACAGTCATTACAGTATCCTGCTTTTCCAACTAAAGTTGTCAAACAAATGAAGTGGAGTGGAAAGAGCAACATTTCCCTCTGAAATGTAGGAGTGGAAGTATAAAGTAGAATAAAACAGAAATATTCGTAAAGTACAAATACCTCAAAATTGAACTGCATACACTACTTAAAAGTACTTAATTCCTTTTCACCATTGCTAATACAATTACTTAGCCTTCAGTACACATGTATTTTACTATTGTTCAATTACCCAACCAGATAAAACTACTGAATTCCTAACTGAAAACAAATGGGGTGCCTCTTAAAAGGCTAATATCGAAAAGGTAAAAGACTAACTAAACCACCACAGCATCACTAAAGACTATTAACATGAAATAATAAACTGGCTAACATTAGCGTCCAACCATAGAAACAGTCTAATTCAGAAACTCTGAAGCTGAGAAAGTAAAGAATATTAATTTAAACAAGTTAAAAAGTTACTGCTACTTACATTTACCTACAATGTCTCAATTTGCTTGTGCAATGCAATCGGGGGGGGGGGGTTCAAGTCTTAATCAGGGGGTCAGACTCACAGAATATCTGTACAGTACAATTGCAGTCACTTAGTTTTCCCAAATGAGATCTACTCTGCATCTATACTCCTTACACCTAAGAAGATCATTTGAATTTTCCCTCTGCCCGAACGAGATATTCACATCCTCTTAGATCCATGTCAGACAGGTGAAACAGGTTCCTGGGTGGACACCTACCTGTGGCAAGACCGCCTAACTGTCAAATACCTCTCCTCTCCCACTGCAGAGGAACCATGACAGCAGAAGACAGATGGCGTCCTCATTGGCGTCCCCTGACCGCCACCTCGCCTCAGACTGCTCGCCCGGCTGCCCCCTCCTCTCCTCCTGGCCTCGTAACCGGAACGCATCCCTCTGGAGTCCAGAGAGCGGGAGCTAGCGCAGAGCAGCACCTGTAGTCGCTCCCGAGAGGCCGGCAGACTTTGACATTCCTCTGCTTGGTTTTGAGTCTGACTGAGACTTCATGTGTCCCCCCCCTTTCTTCTCTCCTCTCTACTTTCTCACTCTCCCTCTGTGTTTGTTGTCATTTGAGCCTCACAGCAAGCCTCCTTCCCCCAAAGTGGACGAGCTGTTTGTCCTGCAATGCCTCTCCTTCTCTATCTTTTTCCCCGTCTGTTTGCTGTTGTTTCTGTTCTTTCTTTTCACTCCTCCCTCTCTCTTCTCCCTCCCTGTTCCACTGTGTAAACTCAAACTGTCCCCTGCTGACCTTGGATTCGAAGCATGGCATGAAACTTGGCTTGTCTGTTCCCAAAAAAAAATCCCCCTCCCTTGTCTTTCTACCCTCCATTCATTCCTCTCTATCTCTCTCTGAGTCTCCAATTACACTCACTACACTCACTTTGCCCATCCTTTGGGTGTTGTACAAATTCTAGTCCACCTTGTTTCTGGTATGAGCTTTTAGCACACCTTCAGAGAAAACAAAGATACGAGGAGTCAGGTTTAAACTCAATATCCACTGGGCGTGTGCCTCTAAACTGTTTCCTCAACAACTATAACTGCCCTGAGGGGGAGAATAGGTGGCCTTTTGTCAGGGTCTGAGGCCACTGTGGAGCCTGTTTAGAGCATACACTTCACTGGGGCCTGAAGGAGTGTTCATAATCATAAGATTAAGCCGGCACTCCGGTTCAGGCTCCGCCACCTGGTGGCATTGTCTAAGTGCCAGCACAATGCCAAGAGGTCCTGAGATAATTCCCAGAGTCAGCCTCTTGCTTTAAACCGAACCCCCTCTCAGTCCACTGGGCAGCTCTGCACAATGAGCCACTGTCCAATGGTACAGACCATCTGAAAGGGGTGATGTGAGGGAAGGAGGAGGAGGAGGAGGAGGGAGGAGGAGCAAGAAGAGGAGGGGGTAGGGGAGTGAAATTCCAACTTTTATCAAAGTATGGACAAGCCCTCAGAAATATTTTCCTCTCACTCCTGGATTCCACCGCTAGAAAGGCTGCTCAGGAAAGTGCGATAAGACCGGTGCTGAGCAAACATTTACACTCACGAGTTCAGTGAGATTTGGTTCTCGTATAAAGAGTTTTATCAGGAAGTTGAGAGAAAAGAAAAGCTTAAGTGTGAGTTTGTGTTTATACACAAACAGAAAAATTAGAAGAAAATGAAGCGGCTTTGGTTTTAAGCTTTCAGAGAATATTTCTACATGAATCAGCTGATAGTTGAGACTGGATTCCTTTCTGACACACACACACACACACACACACACACACACACACACACACACACACTCTCTCACACACACACACACCACTGACATACCTCTGATCCTGCTGCTCAAAGTTGACCACCTGCATTAGATTGAATCTTATTGGGGGGGGGGGGAGCACTTGGCTGCATTATTGTTGTCCTCTTCTGCCATCTAGTGGTGTAAGCAACAAGGTGACCCAGTGCAGTCACTCTACCTCTGCAGTGCTGTCACACTAAGTTGGGGTGACATTCACGAAGCCCGGAGTCTTCCTCACCGTCACACATAAGCACTGTGTAAGACATTTTCACGAGTTAGCAGACACAGACAGACTGTTGTCCCACAGTTCTCTCTGTCTCTCTCTCTCTCTCTCTCTCTCTCTCTCTGTCTGCCATACACTGTATCTTGCAATAAGGAGGATATAATATGGATTAGGAAAGCTGCTGTTTTGCTATAAAGTAATATACTGTATACAACCAAGACACACAGGATTCTGGGAATGAAATAAAGCCTCCTCAACTGCAACTGAGGAGAGTCAGAGTGAAGTCTTTGGGACTGTAGCAGTCAAGGTGAATCCCACTTTGCTGCAGCAGCCATCTGCCACTGTCTAACATGCCTGCACCTTACACACACACACACACACACACACACACACACACACACACACACACACACACACACACACACACACAGACCAACAAAATCCCACACAAATAAAGCATTCACATATACATTTTCTGCAAAACACCCACAGATGCACGTGCATGTACACACTCAAACGTTTAAGAGACAAGGAAATATGCACAGATGGACACACACACACACACACACACACACACACACACACACACACACACACACACACACACACGGCAGACAGCAGTTGGACCACAAGCAGCCTCCTAGCGACCTTCACTCTGAGCTACTCCAGAATAGCACTGCAGCACTGCTCCGTTCAAGGAGAATGACACAGACAGAGACACTCGTTCGTCTGGAGACTGACAACAGCCCATTAACAAGATCATGACCTCAGACAGGGGGCAATAAAAACTGCATTAATACTGGATTAAAATCAGAACTGTCATTTGGAGCTGCTTCCTCTGTAACAGCTGTGTGAACAGTTTGTTCTAAGGAAACATGTTGACATAAAACTAGTCTTCCTGTATGATTATTTCAGACTGGAGATAAATAGATAAATAAATAACAGACATGATGACAAATGATATTCAACCACAAACATGACCCAGATTCTTGATGAATCATCACAGCTTAGGTCATCTGTGTTTCAGTTGTCAACGCTGTCAGCTACATGCTTCACGTCCTGTTTGCATTGGGGACTGGTATCTAATCATCAAAATACAATCATCTAATTGTGCAAAAAAAAAAAGGCTTTCTCAGCATCTTTTCCATCAGAAGATCTTTACACTACCTCCCCAGCACCAAATGAAAGACAAGGAGAATGTTGGGAACAAATTGCACATTTAGCAGTTAAAAAGCGATATATTTCCCCCAGGAGTCGGTCGAGACCAAAACAGAGCTAAAAGGAGAGTGAATTCTGGGCCTTAACAGATTTGCCAGATGGTAGGAAACACGACTTCAAATTAATGATAACGGATGTCTAAAGTTTTGTGTTTATAGCTTGTTGCTCTAGCTATAAGCTGCCAAAAAAAGAATGAACGCAGGTTTTAGTGCTGTTCACACACATTGATATTTACTGTGACTACTTGTCGTGCTAACTCACCTTGGTAAAGAGAAGGACGGGTTGCTGTACCAGCTGCTCCCCAGCTGTGCACACTCTCGTCCTCTGGGCGGCGTGTCATCTGAGCCGCTGCTCAGCCTCTCGCTGGAGGGGGCTCTGGTGGCGTCCGAGTCCCCAGTCATGGTAAAGATAGAATCGGACAGACTAGGTCTCTCGTCATGTGCCAGCGGGGCAAAGCTGAGCTGCACGATCTGCCTGGCGCTATGGCAGACCAGCCCGTGGATGGCAGGGGTTAGCGTGGGCAGGTCAAAGGTCAGGACTGTTTGGGTGCTCGAGGTCAGCAGCTCCTCACTGTCCAGGCTGTTGTATGACGTCCCCTTGGCTCGGTGAGACTCCATGATGCTCTCAAAGTGGCGGCTGAAGGTGTCCTCTGCAGCACATCGAGGACCAGAGACCAAGATGGGGGATTTCAGGGCCGGGTGGTGGTTGTCAAAAAACGTTTCCATTGGCCTGGACAGGGAGGGAGGTTTTAGTAACACTGAAAGAAGACAGCTGTGTTTATAAAGAAAAGACTAAATGTGTAACATCTAGAAAAAGGAGCCTCCAACACCACTGAGTTGTTGTGTATCTTTGATTTGTGTTTAATTTATGCAAAAATGCAACCAAACATGTTTACTATCTACTTGAAAAATAGGTTATGGGTGAGAGCCAAACTCTGGATCTAAATATAGGTCGGCCTCCACCACAGTGTTGTTGCACTTGTATGTGTTTACAGGCTTGTGTATGACTGAGTGTGTGTGTTTCAACTGCTTCTGTTCACCTCTTCAGAAGGTGTCCAAACACCTCCGGCTTCTCCTGAGCTGCATACTGCTGCTTCCTGTTGTCTCCTTGCATCCGCACACTGGCCCAGCTCACCATTTCTTCCTCTTCCTCGTCTTCCTCCTCGTCATCTTCCTCCTCTTCCTCCTCCCTTCCACCTCTTCTCTCCTCTACCCCCTCCCCATCTGTCCTCCGATAAGCCAGACCCCGCAGAGGGCTGCTGCCTGTCCCTGAGGTGCCCTGCACGCTTCGGTTACTCCCAAACGCAGAGTCGGCGTCGTCCTGCTCAGCCAGCAGCACCTCGTCTATGTCCGTCTCACGGTAGCAGCGCAGCGGGACAGCGTCCAGGTCGGTTTCTGAATACTTGAGCGTCCGGCGAATTATCCCGGTTTTGGGTGATGTCCCGATGATGGTTGGGGGAGGGGTCACCAGCTCTACCTCCACATGCTGCACCTCATGATTGGCAGAAAGCAGAGGCAGGGAGGTAGGGGGAGTCGGGGTGGGAGACTCACTGGAGTTACCACTGGGAGGAGCTGTGGAGTTTTCCAGAGAGTCTGCAGATAAAGAAAATGAAATATAAACTCAATAATTTGACTTAGATTTGACTTGTACTTAGATCATTTTCTTCCTCTAATAGGAGGTCCAGTATCTTAAATGACAAGTAAAAGTCTGGGTTGGGTATTGAACCTTAATACTTTTTTTTGGTACTGACTTTCTTGGAAACCTTTTTTATCTATTGTATTTTGATAATATGATCATAATGTTTTGAATTCCTTGCATTTATAATAAACTGTTGGACTGTATAGTGAAATCAGAAACAACCTCAGATATAATTTTGCTTAATTTAAAGGATAAGGCTGGTGATATTCTGTCTTTTTCTAAGTCAACAAATCTCATGAAAATACTAAAACAAACAATGTGTTAATCTATCTATGAAAACTTTCTCTAACCTGTCTGTGCAGCTGTCAGCCCAAAGTCCTTTCAAGATGCAATTCTTTAAAAACAAGTGACAAGGCAAACAAAAAAGGCAAAGTAATATTCTAAAACAGCTAGTCACTGTAGCTTTTGGCAAACATTAATTGAACAGGAGTAAATAGTACGTTTGCTGGGGACTATTTTCAGCAGGGGATTAATACACATTTGGCGTTCTAATGAGTATTTGGGGCAGCAGGATGGTGTGTGTAATTGAGGCAAAATAAACTACAATGTGTGCACACATGGTGATGAGGGAACATGTCACATGTCAACATGCAACTCTATGGCACAGAGGAATAAGATATATCAGGCTTTGGATACACACTATACTTATTTTGGGTTTTTCATGGGATTTGTTGACCATTACAGACAAACAACAATCATGTAAATTTTAAACAGTATATTATAAAGCCAATGTTCTCCTAAGCTTATGTGCAGTAACTACAAAAAATTGAGGTGGTCATGTTCTCACTTTTCTCCCCCCTGCTAGCAGCCTCCTCAGCAGGGGTCCCGAACAAAAACTCCCACTTGGCACGTGCAATCCTCTGACAATGGAGCGAGGGCACAGGCACCGCACAGGCGCTATCCGTCTGAAAGACAGAGAAAAAACAGAGGCTAGCTCTGCAGTGCAGCATGGAAGCAAAAGTCAGACATTTACATTTATTCACTTCCTTGCAGAGTTAGGAGAGATCATTACCACGCTCATGTCTGTGTGTTAAGTATGGCGCTTGAGCCATGAAGCAGTAAACTTAGCTTAACATAAAGACTGGGAGCAGGGAGAGACAGCTAGCTTGGTCCTCTCCAGAGTTAAATAAAAAAAAATATATATAACAACACATTAAAAGCTTATTAGCTAACATGATGCATCTATGTGTCAAGCTAACTGTTTCCCCCTGCTTCCAGTCTTTTTGCTAATCTAAACTAACTACCTCCTGGCTCCATCTCCATACTTAATGCATAGACGTGAGAGTGGTGTACAATTTCTCATCAAACTCTCGGCTGGAAAACTAAAACTTCAAATATTTATTGCTTGAATTGACTGAGAGTCTGATACAAATTTGACTTGATGAGAATATGGACACCATTCCCTAGAGCCAGCAGGTGCTCAGTTAGCTTAGTATAAAGACTGGAAACAGGTGCAAACAGCTAGTCTGGCTCTCTCCAGAGTTAAATTTAAAAATACATCTACCAACACCTTAAAAGCTAACATGATGCATCTTTAATCAACACAAAGACACACAGAAAAGTGACATATTGTGGTTTCACAGGGAGTTACGTGCCAAGCTAACAGTTTTCCCCTGCTTCCAGTCTTTACGCTATTCTAAACTAACGATATCCTAGCATTATCCCCACACTTTGTGGTCGGACATAAGAGTGGTGTCCATTTTCTCATCAAACTCTCAGGGAGAAAAGCAAAAGTTTTTTTGATAGAATTAACTGAGAGTCTGATATTAATTTGATTTGATGGGAATATCGATACCTCTCACTTGTCTTTGAAGTATTAAGCATATGTATGAAGCTAGAGCCAGCAAGCACTTAGTTAGCTTAGCTTAAAGACTGCAAACAAGTGGAAACAGCTAGCATGGCTCTCTCTAAACATCAAAAATACACCTACTAGCACATCTAAGGCATTATTTTTTTGTCTCTACACAAACCAAAGTGTACAGTGGATGTGTAAACTTTGGTTTTTAAAGTAATACAGCCCAAGATTTAGATGAGCTGGTACATTTTTTAATTTTGGACAGATCCATGCTAACTGCTAAGCTAAACTAGGCTTAGGCCTTACCGTTGTGTCGCAAAGTGCGGCTCCTGTCGCCCAGCAACCTTGACCGCATGTAACTTTTTTCACAAAAACTCGATGTTTTAAGGCCCTTGGTTTCAACAGTTATACCGTTAGCTGTTTAGCTAAGCTGAAACCCAATACTGACATTTAAAAGGCTCTCTGTCTGTGTTTTTTTGCTGCCATATTATTTTCATCATTGGCAATGATTCTTGGGATAGGTTGGGCCATAAAGGATCCACCTGTTGGATTTCTCTTTGACCACGAAAAGAAGGACACGGTTTTCGGCTGCATTTGAAGGAGCCTTCGAAATGGGGCAGCTTTTTGCACCACTGTGATGCAATTGCTCTTCAACTGCAGCCCCTGAAGGACGCAGCCCCTGATTAGGATTTTGGGTGTTAATATTCTAATCAACTCTCAGCAATTAAAGTGAAATAAGCATATTTCCCTAAATATGAAACTATTTATTTAACTCTACAGTATTTACATTATATAAAATTATGCAATTTATCAAAACAAAAAGTGCATTTTGTAGCTTCGTAGCTTCACCCAGTACTCACCTGTATTCCTGAGGTGGCAGCCCCTGTCTCGTTGCTCTGGTGACTGGACTGGCTGGACTCTGGGGAAACACAGTCCCTGTCCCCCAGGCTGCCCGTCACCCCACTGGAGCTCCGTGAGGACGACCCTCCCATCGCTCCGTTCTGCTCTGCCTCTGGAGGCTCCTCAATCCTCTGCAGGCGAGGCTGCTGCCCAGCCCTATATCCCTCCACCTCATTGCCTTCTCCTTCCTCTTCATCACAGCCCTCGTCCTCCTCTGGGGAGTCCAGCACCACTGGTCCCAGAAGCAGGATCTCTCTCCTCCTCTGCTCGGCCCGTTTCTGCTGAGCCGTGGGGCTGAGTGGCCTGCGACGTTGGCTTAATTGACGATTAGGAGGTCGGTCATTGTTGGACCCAAATCCAGTCTCAGGGCTTGGCCTTGGGCTGTTCTCCACATGAATCCCCCACAGGTGCCTGGTGGTCCAGCTGACCGGCGCCTCCTCAACACTTTGATTGATAAAGAGCCTACGAGCTAGCTCAGTGCAATCCCCTTTCTCAAAACAGCTCAGGTCTCCTCTCCTGTCCAGGCTCGGGGACCAGGAGTCTCCGGTGTACTGTGGGGTCTGGCGGCGGTGTAGGGTGGGGGTATCTGGTGCTCGGAGCTCAGCTTGGAATAGTCTGGGGTCCCTAATGGGAGAGCTGAGCTCAGTGGGAGGATGAGAGGGACGGAGAAAACGTGAAGGAAGGGCCGGTGAACTCTGAGCTGCTGATAAAATTGAGCTCTGATGCTGGGATTTCTGAACGCAGACCTCCTGCTGAGTGTCATAGTTATTAAGGGAGTTTGTATTATGTGAATGTGACAGCAAGATCGAGTTTTCAGGCTGGTGCGAGTCTGTGTTGTCAGTTGCTGGCGTGTGTTGATCATTTAAAGGGATGTTCATCTTAAGCGTTTGCTTAGACTGTTGTGCATTTGGAGGCGAATTGTGAAACTCTCCAGAGATCGAGCTGCTTGCATGCTCGCCTAAAGCATTGTGCAATGAGGACTTTCTTGCCTCTGTGAAAATAGAAGATACTTTGGTAGCCTCCTCTGCTAGCCGACGAGCAACTTCGGGGCTGTGAGCTGGAGAGGAGGATTTACTGTCGCTTAACTGGTTCAAGCCCTCGACTACATTATTGCCAAGTTGAAGAATTGCTCCCTGCGGTGAAGTGCTCCTGTTGAATGTCCTCCTTTGAATGTGTCTTTTGGTGGCTGGGCTTCCGGCCACAGCTCTCTCCTCTCCTGACCAGTGAAGAAAGCTCTGGGGCTCCACACAGGACCCAGGCCTCGCACGAGGAGACTGCCTGGACTGGGAGGACAGCTGGTCTGACGCCGGGCTGCGAGGCAGCCCACAAATAGCCTGGCTCCTATCTGTGACGTGGTCTTTGGGGTTTACGTTGATGTTTTGCCGCTGAACAGGCGACCCAGCCCAGGACTGACAGCGTGGCTGTTGACTGTAGCGTGAGAATGATGTGTGCTCAAGTGCATGGGCCAGTTTAATCCTCAGTAAAGGGGAGCCAAACTCCTCCACAGCCCTTTGGGTAGCTGCCCTGCCGATGGGGTCCAAGGGTGGTTGGCGAAGGCCTGGAGAGAACGTCTGCTGGTGACTTCCTGGTGACCGGAAAGTCAGTTTGGGACTGGAGCTGCACGATGAATCAGGACTCCCAAACCAAACTGGGTCACTGAGCCGTTTCCGAAAGTGGGAGGGGGTGGATCTTTCCTCTCTGGTCCCTCTCTCGTGCACAGAGTTGCGTGGGCTGCCAACGGTCTGCACATTGGACTTCTCAACGTAACTAAAGGTGACCACTGACCGCTTCCCGCTGCTGACTTCCTCCTCATTTAGCCTCCGACAGTTGGGAGGCGTGTGAGGGATGGCGACCTTTCCTGGAGAAGAGTGGCTGGCAGAGGCTCCATCACAGGGTAAACTCCAACGTTTGCTGACCTTCGGTGAGCTGCTGGCTTGCTGGAGCTGAAAGCTGACGGTGTTTCGAGATGGAGACTGGCTGTGTGTGCAGTCCTGGACCAGACGATGAGCCGCGGAGGACTTGGTGACTGCCTGGCAGGTCGTCTGGGTCGCCAGCTGAGACAGGAGCTCTGCAGGACTGTCCTGAAGTGCACGCCCTTGAGCAATCCCTTCTTCATTTCCCCCAAATGTCCCTTTCCCTCCATTCTGATCTGGGGCAGACCTCACTTCCACATACAGATGAAGGACTTTTCCAGACTGGGACATGACCTCCTCTGGGCTCGTAATGAGGACAGAGAAACAGAAATGGAACAGGGAGTGTGTTGAACAGAGCGAAAGAGACAAAACAAAGGAGAGATTCTTCTTTGTCCTCTTCTTCTTTTATTTGTCGGTTTGGTTTGTGTTTTTCTGCTGGTGGTGCTTGTCAGTTTATTTTTAGACGGTCTTTCTTCTCCCTTCCAGAGTATGTGTGTGTGTGTGCAGGGCAGAGACACACAGGTGGACAGGCCAGAGGACAAACATGCCCGTGGGACGCCTCTAACAGCTCCCTATTCTTCATACCTGTGAATGAAAGAAAGGAGGAGTTGTTATCTTTTCTATTCTCAGAGGACACAACATACACACAGGATGTGTGAGTATTTGTGATGCAAACATCCACACTGATATTTAAGTATAAAGGCGACAGTGTTCTATGTCAGAACTGCTTGTCGGATGGTCGAGTAGCTCCAGAAACCTCCTCTACACCTTTCTGATGTCGGATTGGGGGTTGGGGCTGTGTCCGACAGTCACACCCACTTCAAGCCGTGATTGGTCAGCTTTGCAGAGGTGAGAAAGGATCCAGGGATTGAACTCTCTAGCTCCCTTTTTTTGTTAACTACACAACTGTTTCTGTCATTTTTCATGTGAACAACAATATCTAAAAATATGTGCTGTTATCTCCGTTTCTAAACGGTATCTATCGCTATCTATCTCTACGACAGCCAGACTTTCATGCCCCCTTTGAGTTTGCATTCAGATCTGCTATAAACACCTTTGACTTTAAACATGTCATCAAAGATCCTCTATATAGAAGAAGTCTCAGGCATTTTTAACACTAATTTATGGATTACTTGTCCCTGCCAAAAGAATACAACAATAGATGACACAACATGGATACAGTACAAATTTGCACCTTTTTTGCTGCTGTTTTTTTAATCTACTAATGACATCTGATCAGCCCAGTACAAAGTCATGTCAGTTTAATAAGTAAGTCAATCCAAAAATAACTCTGGTCCATCTAAACATCTGGTTATCGGTTGGCAAACGATGTCAGCAGTTGACAGATCTTGCGAGAGTATGGCATTGAGACAGAAGCAGGTCTCCAATAAAGTTAATTTACAATTTACAAAATTCTACTATTTTTCCTCTTGTCAACAACTCAGATGAAAAGACCAAAACCAACAATGCTTTTTTTCCACCTCTCAATACTTCATTCATATTTTTAATTATTATGAACATGTAGTTTCCTAAAACAGCTGGACCCCTTAGTTTTTAAGAAATAAAAAAGGTAAAGGTGTGCTCAAATATAGTCAATGTTAAGATGCAAGTATACCTAGACAGTCATGAGTTTGCCCTGGATGGCGTGAACTGAGGCGAAGACATGTCTGAATGTTTCAATTTTAATTTCAGTTGATGAACTTACAGAGACAAGAAGAAAAAAAGGAGGGGGACTGGAAGAACTTAACAGAAAGAAATGCAGAGAGTCACATTAATGCACACAAACACACTCCATACACACTGGTCGGAGCACATATTGCTAGCAAGCTAACAAATAAATTATATTATTATATGTATGTTATTATTAGCACAGAATATAAAAAAGTGAGATAAAAATTTTGCTTTTAGAAAAATTGCATTTACAGTAGAGAATATTCCCAGCAGCAGGACTGTATGTGCGACTGAAATATAACATAGTCAGCTGCAATTTTTCTCTCTCCTGGCAGCTTGTTCCTTAAAGCCCCATAAATAACATGAACACACAAACCGAGGGCTGTTTGACGTGTTAATCGACTCCCGGCTGATAGACAATAATAGTCCGGTAATCCTGTATCTTTAAGCAGAGTAACAGTGCTTCCTCTGCCAAAAACAAAAGAGAAGCTAAATGCTAAAGCTAGCCAAGGTACAGCAGTAAAAACTGGGGGACAGCCTCGCTTTAGATCATTACAGCTATTTTACACCTCATTAAAAGTATAGATATAAGGGTGTACTGTACACACTAAAACTTGTTCAAGGCCAACTGATTGGATTCTGTGTCATTACAGCAAATTGGTGCCTGTTGCTACAGAGATGTGCAACATAAAGGCACCACTGTTAAAAATACATTCACTTGACGTCAGCTAAAGACAAATCAGGTTTGGCTAGAATATTGTACACTGAAACCCCAAACTTTTATTTACAACTTCAGACTTTAAGTTAATTTGTTTTAAGTGGATTTAACTGTAAATGCATTGAATGACTGCGTCCTGTAAGTGAGACTTCTCCTTTAAAAGACTTCTACTACAGGTCATCCTACAACCTAACTACAGTACACTCAGCAGGTGCACATATTGTGCCTCCACTCTCCTGTCCGGATCATTTTCTCTGGGATGTAGTGAGATGTGCAGCTGATTCATGGTGTCAGAGAGCGACATTATATCCCTCACTTCCTCCTCTCTGCCTCGCCATTGATAAGACCCGGTGACGGCGGTGGATCTAAACTGTGAATGAAACAGTTCAACACTCAGGGTCCGGCCAGAAATGAATCTATTAAAGGGACTGAGAGAATGAACGAGTCTTGAAAAATCAGATTAGCCTGATCTGATTTTATTTTGGGTACAGCTGTGACAATGATACTGAGACATATTCAAATGACTAACAGCTCAGTTAATTCCTCGCCTCTTTAGTCTCTCTCTACCCGGATCTGTCAGACCTCAAGTTCACTCAGATCCAGGACACCCGCAGCGCTCAACCACATCATGCACCAAACACCCGACTCTCATCACAGACACGTCTTTGTTGTTGTGCGTTTAAATCCTTTGCTGGAGCCACTTTTTTCTCTTTGTCGAGCTAAATCCCCTTGGCTCTGACTCAACTCAGCCGAGCTGAATTCTATCCCAATTGTCACCATTCTGTTACGTGTTCGTGCAGAGCAACTTTCCACGCCAATAAAGCCAGCGCACACAACAGAACTCTTGTGTAAGAAGAAGTAAAGAATTACTCAAATGAGGATGGTGAGCTGCACACTGCTGCCAGCAGCGACAGATTGGAGTTGCCTTATGGTGGCAGTGGGAGAGAATGTGTGTGTCGATAATTGAAGTTGACAGAACAAAGGGGAACTTGTGAGGGAGTTGGCGCACGAGGTGATCGACTTTCCCTCCTTGACCCCAACTGATGTTTCTGCCCTGGCTTCAAAGAGACCAAACTCAATCCCAAAGATCTTTCCAACACAGCAAATTCTCCCTTTAGCTCTTTAATTATTTTTCCCAGCCTCTCTGCGTGGAGTCACAGCGACATTTGTTTGCAGCAGTATGACCCTGACACCCACTAATGGCGTCTAATTAATTTTCTATTCACTGTGATAAGAACATTAGTAAAAAATGAAATGCAATAAAAATTATTTTTCTCTTTCTTTGTCTCTAATTAGGAAACAACTCTCACTGCCTCTCCATTTATCACACTCACATCTTTCTGCCGTGTTCACACCTCAGGGCCACTGTTCCCACGGCTACACCATTCACAAAAACAGCCCTTTGTCCAGCTGTTGGTGGCCACGCGGGGCCCCATTGTCTGTAAAGGTGTGAGGAAGACGAAGTGGCTCCTTGGCTGCATCATCATGAATGTGACAGAGCTGATGAACGAATGAAGCCACAGGGTTAGATTTGGTTTTTTTTTGGGAGACTAAAAGTGCTGCACACTAAGCGGTCATTCAGACAGGAAATGGCAAAAAAAAAAAAGTGCTGGCTGGAGTCACAGAGGTAAATCGTTGCATAGTGATTGATAATATTATGCAGAAGGATTTTACATCTCTGGCTGCAGCTCTTCATGTTATTTTCATCCTCTGCTCTGATTATACACTTGTTTTCTGACATACAACACGCGAGACTGATTCACTTTCTGTTGCATGGTTTGTTTCCTGAGTACAGAAAAGCTTTGTCTCTGTCTGCTTTTGTCTATTGAACGCAGCCTGAGGTGGCTAAATTTGAAAATGCATCTTTTTTTTTTTTCCTTCTCTTCTTCTTGTTTCGACACTCAAAACTAGATAGATCTGAAAACACTGTCCTGCTTTCATTTTAGGGTGGAGAAGGAAAACACTATATGCCTCGATGCCATTGTCTGACAACAGAAACAGAAATATGTAAATCAGAAGAAATAAATCTTGAGTTCAGCAGAATTAAAACGCAGTAAAGGTGATCACAGTCAACAGGAGGTAGAACGTACGACCGAACTGATCATCTGAGACTTTGATGCGCAGTTGTGATGTTTACAACTAAAACAAATGACAGATTTAACGGTTTTCCTATTGTTTTGGTGTTTTAGTGTGGACAGAGAGCTTTATGATTTAACACAATCACGTGCAACATTTTCACATGTTCACATTTAACCATCTTAGTGTGGACGTAGCCTTGGCCACATCATAAACGTGACAATATGGTCGAGGGACAGATCCACAGGATATTTGTCATCTTTGTCACCATGGAGAGAGAGGAAGCCTGTGATACAGGATCGATTGTGGAAAGAAGCATTTGTGCCCCTTTTTATCCATTAATTCATCACGCAAGACGTTGATGGGAGCTCGAGAGATAAAGGCAGGTGAGAGAAAGAGCACGAGAGACAAATGGCTGTTAGAGAGATGGAGAAAGCAAAAGAGAGAAGGGTGAGGGTGTTGTGAATGTGAAGGAGAGAGAGAGCTGTGCTGGCAGTCAGCCAGAGTGATGGGAGTGTAGAGTTACAGGAAGGCTTGTGTTTCAAGATCGAACACAACCCTCTCCTCCTGCAGCGAGGAGGCTGTTTAAAGGCTCCGTTCAGCAACACTTACGTTTTCATGTATAAATGTGTATATTTCAGGTTGATTTATTTACTAAAGTCTCTGTGAACGTTGTTCTACTACCACAGTCCACATGAGAGAAGATCTGAGTTGATGCTCATCTGGGTCGCCTATGGTTATTAATGCGCACTCAAAGCATTCAGCTTAAGGAGCAGCAGAGAGTGCTTCACTGTGGGATTTTATTTGCCCTGAGTTTTGCCTCTCAGGCGACAAACACAGGCAGGGAAAGGAGGCTGCAGCTGTATGCGAGAATACCTGAAGACATGACTATAGTTAATGTGCTGCTAAAAAGAGAGGATCAGAGCCTCTCTTCTGATTGGCTATATCCAAATAAAATGCCGGTAGAGTGTAAAATATGGGACCAATAATAAAGTAAGCTCAACATGATTTAGGATTAGTTAACAAATAATGAAATAAAGAGCTATATATATAATTATTGTTTGAATACTATTATTATGAAAAGCACAATAACCAATGTTATCCTAATTTGTTATTTGCCAGATTGTTTTAATGTATATAAATGCAGCAAATACATATATATTGTACACGTGTGAGTGTATGAATATATATACATATGCCTTCGGATGCTGACATAAAAAACATGGAGTTTAAACATAATTGAAAAAGATGATATCTATGATACTGGAATAAAATGTTTTTTAAACCTTAAAGCTACTTAAGAGGAAATAAAAGGGTAAACGTGGATTTTTAAGACGTTACACAGGAGATGTTGGTGTAAGCATTGTCCTTTCCTCCTGATCCATACTCTAATCTGAAATCCCGGCTGCTGCAGTGTTTCCCTCCAGTACCCAGTTTTCTGACAGTCGTCCAACTTGGCAGCTGCTCTGCCGGGACCGTCACTGCTGTGTTAGGAGTTACAATGGAAACAGACCATTACCACTCGCCACCTGCCATGCTCGGCCTGATTTACACTTCAATCACATAATTTACTAAACTTGTAAATGAATCAACAGGGAACCTTCTCTGAGCTCCATTAGAAAGACCAAAGTGTTTCCCCACTGCTGAAGGTTTTATTTAGATGACTGTAAGAGTGGTGCGAGGTGATGAAGTACATTAAGGTGCTGTCGTGCTCTGACAGATATATTCACTGGTAACAGATTAAGATTTTACAAACTAAACGTATGATGATCTTGTTGAGGATTAAACAACAGCAACCAGCTTCACCGTTAAAATGTGGTTGTCAGGTCAACGCATCAGTAAAAATGATTCGGTCATGGGGCGCCTCGGTGGCTCGCCTGGTGGAGCCATTTGGGCTCGGTACTTGCAGCAACGGCCTGGGTTCGGGTCCGACCTGTGGATCCTTTGCTGCATGTCATTCCCTCTCTCCCCCCAACTTTCCTGTCACTCTCTCACTGTAACTATAATAAAGGTAAAAAAGGCCTGAAAAATAACTTAAAAAAAAAAGATTCAGTCATGACACTGTTCTTTTTTGCTACTTTCTTACACAATCGCTGTCGTTAATGTGTGATTGTGTGTGCAGGTTTAAGTTGTATTCATGTGCGTGTGTCTTCCGTCAGCTTAATGCTCGGGTTTTGGATTAACAAGAAAAAGCAGAACTTTTTGCGAGATGGTTATTTGTACCGTTCCAAACGTGCTCAATAAATAAACCTTGGAGAGAAAGGCCTGATGGGAAAGAGGTGCAGCTGAAGGACGACATGTATAAAGCTCGAGCAGCACCTTTGGTCATAAACAAAATCTCAATACTGATGACTCATCCTGTTGTCCTGTTGTCCTTCTGGGTCACACACACACACACACACACACACACACACACACACACACACACACACACACATACTGTACACACATATGTATTAACTCCACTGGGTCCCTGTGCTGAGCATTGACGAGCCAAATCACACAGGTAATTAAACCCCAGCCAGCATGTGCAGCTCTCACATTAGCTAATATCAGTTGAATATGATGCGGTGCCGGTGGGTTGGGG